>NW_025963700.1:0-59339 GCF_910591885.1 Bombus terrestris
GTGGGACAACGTGGGACAACGTGGGACACCGTGGGACACCGTTGGACACGTTGGACACCGTGGGACAACGTGGGACAACGTGGGACAACGTGGGACAACGTGGGACAACGTGGGACAACGTGGGACAACGTGGGACAACGTGGGACAACGTGGGACATCGTGGGACAACGTGGGACAACGTGGGACAACGTGGGACAACGTGGGACAACGTGGGACAACGTGGGACAACGTGGGACAACGTGGGACAACGTGGGACATCGTGGGACAACGTGGGACAACGTGGGACAACGTGGGCCAACGTGGGACAACGTGGGACACCGTGGGACATCGTTGGACACCGTGGGACAACGTGGGACAACGTGGGACAACGTGGGACACCGTTGGACACCGTTGGACACCGTTGGACACCGTGGGACAACGTGGGACAACGTGGGACAACGTGGGACAACGTGGGACAACGTGGGACAACGTGGGACAACGTGGGACAACGTGGGACATCGTGGGACAACGTGGGACAACGTGGGACACCGTTGGACATCGTTGGACACCGTTGGACATCGTTGGACACCGTGGGACAACGTGGGACAACGTGGGACAACGTGGGACAACGTGGGACAACGTGGGACAACGTGGGACAACGTGGGACAACGTGGGACAACGTGGGACATCGTGGACAACGTGGGACAACGTGGGACAACGTGGGACAACGTGGGACATCGTTGGACACCGTGGACACCGTGGGACAACGTGGGACAACGTGGGACAACGTGGGACAACGTGGGACAACGTGGGACAACGTGGGACAACGTGGGACAACGTGGGACAACGTGGGACAACGTGGGACAACGTGGGACAACGTGGGACAACGTGGGACATCGTGGGACAACGTGGGACAACGTGGGACAACGTGGGCCAACGTGGACAACGTGGGACACCGTTGGACATCGTTGGACACCGTGGGACAACGTGGGACAACGTGGGACAACGTGGGACACCGTTGGACACCGTTGGACACCGTTGGACACCGTTGGACATCGTTGGACACCGTGGGACAACGTGGGACAACGTGGGACAACGTGGGAAACCATGGAACAACGTGGGACAACGTGGGACACCGTTGGACATCGTTGGACAACGTGGGACAACGTGGGACAACGTGGGACAACGTGGGACAACGTGGGACATCGTGGGACAACGTGGGACAACGTGGGACAACGTGGGACAACGTGGGACATCGTTGGACACCGTGGGACAACGTGGGACAACGTGGACAACGTGGGACAACGTGGGACAACGTGGGACATCGTGGGACAACGTGGGACAACGTGGGACAACGTGGGACAACGTGGGACACCGTTGGACAACGTGGGACACCGTTGGACATCGTTGGACACCGTGGGACAACGTGGGACAACGTGGGACAACGTGGGACAACGTGGGACAACGTGGGACAACGTGGGACAACGTGGGACAACGTGGGACAACGTGGAAACCATGGAACAACGTGGGACAACGTGGACACCGTTGGACATCGTTGGACAACGTGGGACAACGTGGGACAACGTGGGACAACGTGGGACAACGTGGGACAACGTGGGACACCGTTGGACACCGTGGGACACCGTTGGACACCGTTGGACATCGTTGGACACCGTGGGACAACGCGGGACAACGTGGGACAACGTGGGACAACGTGGGACAACGTGGGACAACGTGGGACAACGTGGGACAACGTGGGACAACGTGGGACAACGTGGGACAACGTGGGACACCGTTGGACATCGTTGGACACCGTGGGACACCGTTGGACACCGTTGGACACCGTTGGACACCGTTGGACATCGTTGGACACCGTGGGACAACGTGGGACAACGTGGGACAACGTGGGCCAACGTGGGACAACGTGGGACACCGTTGGACATCGTTGGACACCGTGGGACAACGTGGGACAACGTGGGACAACGTGGGACACCGTTGGACACCGTTGGACACCGTTGGACACCGTTGGACATCGTTGGACACCGTGGGACAACGTGGGACAACGTGGGACAACGTGGGAAACCATGGAACAACGTGGGACAACGTGGGACACCGTTGGACATCGTTGGACAACGTGGGACAACGTGGGACAACGTGGGACAACGTGGGACAACGTGGGACAACGTGGGACAACGTGGGACATCGTGGGACAACGTGGGACAACGTGGGACAACGTGGGCCAACGTGGGACAACGTGGGACACCGTTGGACATCGTTGGACACCGTGGGACAACGTGGGACAACGTGGGACAACGTGGGACACCGTTGGACAACGTGGGACACCGTTGGACATCGTTGGACATCGTTGGACACCGTGGGACAACGTGGGACAACGTGGGACAACGTGGGACAACGTCGGACAACGTGGGACAACGTGGGACAACGTGGGACAACGTGGGACAACGTGGGACAACGTGGGACAACGTGGGACAACGTCGGACAACGTGGGACATCGTGGGACAACGTGGGACAACGTGGGACAACGTGGGACAACGTGGGACAACGTGGGACACCGTTGGACACCGTGGGACACCGTTGGACACCGTTGGACATCGTTGGACACCGTGGGACAACGTGGGACAACGTGGGACAACGTGGGACAACGTGGGACATCGTGGGACAACGTGGGACAACGTGGGACAACGTGGGACAACGTGGGACAACGTGGGACAACGTGGGACAACGTGGGACAACGTGGGACAACGTGGGACAACGTGGGACAACGTGGGACAACGTGGGACAACGTGGGACAACGTGGGACATCGTGGGACAACGTGGGACAACGTGGGACAACGTGGGACAACGTGGGACAACGTGGGACAACGTGGGACAACGTGGGGCAACGTGGGACAACGTGGGACAACGTGGGACAACGTGGGACAACGTGGGACAACGTGGGACAACGTGGGACACCGTGGGACATCGTGGGACACCGTGGGACAACGTGGGACAACGTGGGACAACGTGGGAAACCATGGAACAACGTGGGACAACGTGGGACACCGTTGGACATCGTTGGACAACGTTGGACAACGTGGGACAACGTGGGACATCGTTGGACACCGTGGGACAACGTGGGACAACGTGGGACCACGTGGGACAACGTGGGACAACGTGGGACAACGTGGGACAACTTGGGACAACGTGGGACAACGTGGGACAACGTGGGACATCGTGGGACAACGTGGGACAACGTGGGACAACGTGGGACAACGTGGGACAACGTGGGACACCGTTGGACATCGTTGGACACCGTGGGACACCGTGGGACAACGTGGGACAACGTGGGACAACGTGGGACAACGTGGGACAACGTGGGAAACCATGGAACAACGTGGGACAACGTGGACACCGTTGGACATCGTTGGACATCGTTGGACACCGTTGGACATCGTTGGACACCGTTGGACATCGTTGGACATCGTTGGACATCGTGGGACACCGTTGGACATCGTTGGACATCGTTGGACACCGTTGGACATCGTTGGACATAGTTGGACATCGTTGGACACCGTTGGACACCGTTGGACACCGTTGGACATCGTTGGACACCGTGGGACAACGTGGGACAACGTGGGACAACGTGGGACAACGTGGGACAACGTGGGACAACGTGGGACAACGTGGGACAACGTGGGACAACGTGGGACAACGTGGGACAACGTGGGACACCGTTGGACACCGTGGGACACCGTTGGACACCGTTGGACATCGTTGGACACCGTGGGACAACGTGGGACAACGTGGGACAACGTGGGACAACGTGGGACATCGTGGGACAACGTGGGACAACGTGGGACAACGTGGGACAACGTGGGACATCGTGGGACAACGTGGGACAACGTGGGACAACGTGGGACATCGTGGGACAACGTGGGACAACGTGGGACAACGTGGGACAAAGTGGGACAACGTGGGACACCGTTGGACACCGTTGGACACCGTTGGACACCGTTGGACATCGTTGGACACCGTGGGACAACGTGGGACAACGTGGGACAACGTGGGAAACCATGGAACAACGTGGGACAACGTGGGACACCGTTGGACATCGTTGGACATCGTTGGACACCGTGGGACAACGTGGGACAACGTGGGACAACGTGGGACAACGTCGGACAACGTGGGACAACGTGGGACATCGTGGGACAACGTGGGACAACGTGGGACAACGTGGGACAACGTGGGACAACGTGGGACACCGTTGGACACCGTGGGACACCGTTGGACACCGTTGGACATCGTTGGACACCGTGGGACAACGTGGGACAACGTGGGACAACGTGGGACAACGTGGGACATCGTGGGACAACGTGGGACAACGTGGGACAACGTGGGACAACGTGGGACATCGTGGGACAACGTGGGACAACGTGGGACATCGTGGGACAACGTGGGACAACGTGGGACAACGTGGGACAACGTGGGACATCGTGGCACAACGTGGGACAACGTGGGACAACGTGGGACATCGTGGGACAACGTGGGAAACCATGGAACAACGTGGGACAACGTGGGACACCGTTGGACATCGTTGGACATCGTTGGACACCGTGGGACAACGTGGGACAACGTGGGACAACGTGGGACAACGTCGGACAACGTGGGACAACGTGGGACAACGTGGGACAACGTGGGACAACGTGGGACAACGTGGGACAACGTGGGACAACGTGGGACAACGTGGGACAACGTGGGACATCGTGGGACAACGTGGGACAACGTGGGACAACGTGGGACAACGTGGGACAACGTGGGACAACGTGGGACAACGTGGGACAACGTGGGACATCGTGGGACAACGTGGGACAACGTGGGACAACGTGGGACAACGTGGGACAACGTGGGACAACGTGGGACAACGTGGGACAACGTGGGACACCGTTGGACATCGTTGGACAACGTGGGACAACGTGGGACAACGTGGGACAACGTGGGACAACGTGGGACAACGTGGGACACCGTTGGACACCGTTGGACATCGTTGGACAACGTGGGACAACGTGGGACAACGTGGGACAACGTGGGACAACGTGGGACAACGTTGGACACCGTTGGACACCGTTGGACATCGTTGGACACCGTGGGACAACGTGGGACAACGTGGGACAACGTGGGACACCGTGGGACAACGTGGGACAACGTGGGACATCGTGGGACAACGTGGGACAACGTGGGACAACGTGGGACAACGTGGGACAACGTGGGACAACGTGGGACAACGTGGGACATCGTGGGACAACGTGGGACAACGTGGGACAACGTGGGACAACGTGGGACAACGTGGGACACCGTTGGACACCGTGGGACACCGTTGGACACCGTTGGACATCGTTGGACACCGTGGGACAACGTGGGACAACGTGGGACATCGTTGGACACCGTGGGACAACGTGGGACAACGTGGGACAACGTGGGACAACGTGGGACAACGTGGGACATCGTGGGACAACGTGGGACAACGTGGGACAACGTGGGACAACGTGGGACACCGTTGGACAACGTGGGACACCGTTGGACATCGTTGGACACCGTGGGACAACGTGGGACAACGTGGGACCACGTGGGACAACGTGGGACAACGTGGGACAAGGTGGGACAACGTGGGACAACGTGGGACAACGTGGGACATCGTGGGACAACGTGGGACAACGTGGGACACCGTTGGACATCGTGGGACACCGTGGGACACCGTGGGACAACGTGGGACAACGTGGGACAACGTGGGACAACGTGGGACAACGTGGGAAACCATGGAACAACGTGGGACAACGTGGGACACCGTTGGACATCGTTGGACAACGTGGGACAACGTGGGACAACGTGGGACAACGTGGGACAACGTGGGACAACGTGGGACACCGTTGGACACCGTGGGACACCGTTGGACACCGTTGGACATCGTTGGACACCGTGGGACAACGCGGGACAACGTGGGACAACGTGGGACAACGTGGGACAACGTGGGACAACGTGGGACAACGTGGGACAACGTGGGACAACGTGGGACAACGTGGGACACCGTTGGACAACGTGGGACACCGTTGGACATCGTTGGACACCGTGGGACACCGTTGGACACCGTTGGACACCGTTGGACACCGTTGGACATCGTTGGACACCGTGGGACAACGTGGGACAACGTGGGACAACGTGGGAAACCATGGAACAACGTGGGACAACGTGGGACACCGTTGGACATCGTTGGACATCGTTGGACACCGTGGGACAACGTGGGACAACGTGGGACAACGTGGGACAACGTCGGACAACGTGGGACAACGTGGGACATCGTGGGACAACGTGGGGCAACGTGGGACAACGTGGGACAACGTGGGACAACGTGGGACACCGTTGGACACCGTGGGACACCGTTGGACACCGTTGGACATCGTTGGACACCGTGGGACAACGTGGGACAACGTGGGACAACGTGGGACAACGTGGGACATCGTGGGACAACGTGGGACAACGTGGGACAACGTGGGACAACGTGGGACATCGTGGGACAACGTGGGACAACGTGGGACAACGTGGGACATCGTGGGACAACGTGGGACAACGTGGGACAACGTGGGACAACGTGGGACAACGTGGGACACCGTTGGACACCGTTGGACACCGTTGGACACCGTTGGACATCGTTGGACACCGTGGGACAACGTGGGACAACATGGGACAACGTGGGAAACCATGGAACAACGTGGGACAACGTGGGACACCGTTGGACATCGTTGGACATCGTTGGACACCGTGGGACAACGTGGGACAACGTGGGACAACGTGGGACAACGTCGGACAACGTGGGACAACGTGGGACAACGTGGGACAACGTGGGACAACGTGGGACAACGTGGGACAACGTGGGACAACGTCGGACAACGTGGGACATCGTGGGACAACGTGGGACAACGTGGGACAACGTGGGACAACGTGGGACAACGTGGGACACCGTTGGACACCGTGGGACACCGTTGGACACCGTTGGACATCGTTGGACACCGTGGGACAACGTGGGACAACGTGGGACAACGTGGGACAACGTGGGACATCGTGGGACAACGTGGGACAACGTGGGACAACGTGGGACAACGTGGGACAACGTGGGACAACGTGGGACAACGTGGGACAACGTGGGACAACGTGGGACAACGTGGGACAACGTGGGACAACGTGGGACAACGTGGGACAACGTGGGACATCGTGGGACAACGTGGGACAACGTGGGACAACGTGGGACAACGTGGGACAACGTGGGACAACGTGGGACAACGTGGGGCAACGTGGGACAACGTGGGACAACGTGGGACAACGTGGGACAACGTGGGACAACGTGGGACAACGTGGGACACCGTTGGACATCGTTGGACACCGTGGGACAACGTGGGACAACGTGGGACAACGTGGGAAACCATGGAACAACGTGGGACAACGTGGGACACCGTTGGACATCGTTGGACAACGTTGGACAACGTGGGACAACGTGGGACATCGTTGGACACCGTGGGACAACGTGGGACAACGTGGGACAACGTGGGACAACGTGGGACAACGTGGGACAACGTGGGACAACGTGGGACATCGTGGGACAACGTGGGACAACGTGGGACAACGTGGGACAACGTGGGACAACGTGGGACACCGTTGGACATCGTTGGACACCGTGGGACACCGTGGGACAACGTGGGACAACGTGGGACAACGTGGGACAACGTGGGACAACGTGGGAAACCATGGAACAACGTGGGACAACGTGGGACACCGTTGGACATCGTTGGACATCGTTGGACACCGTTGGACATCGTTGGACACCGTTGGACATCGTTGGACATCGTTGGACATCGTGGGACACCGTTGGACATCGTTGGACATCGTTGGACACCGTTGGACATCGTTGGACATCGTTGGACATCGTTGGACACCGTTGGACACCGTTGGACACCGTTGGACATCGTTGGACACCGTGGGACAACGTGGGACAACGTGGGACAACGTGGGACAACGTGGGACAACGTGGGACAACGTGGGACATCGTGGGACAACGTGGGACAACGTGGGACAACGTGGGACAACGTGGGACAACGTGGGACACCGTTGGACACCGTGGGACACCGTTGGACACCGTTGGACATCGTTGGACACCGTGGGACAACGTGGGACAACGTGGGACAACGTGGGACAACGTGGGACATCGTGGGACAACGTGGGACAACGTGGGACAACGTGGGACAACGTGGGACATCGTGGGACAACGTGGGACAACGTGGAACAACGTGGGACATCGTGGGACAACGTGGGACAACGTGGGACAACGTGGGACAAAGTGGGACAACGTGGGACACCGTTGGACACCGTTGGACACCGTTGGACACCGTTGGACATCGTTGGACACCGTGGGACAACGTGGGACAACGTGGGACAACGTGGGAAACCATGGAACAACGTGGGACAACGTGGGACACCGTTGGACATCGTTGGACATCGTTGGACACCGTGGGACAACGTGGGACAACGTGGGACAACGTGGGACAACGTCGGACAACGTGGGACAACGTGGGACATCGTGGGACAACGTGGGACAACGTGGGACAACGTGGGACAACGTGGGACAACGTGGGACACCGTTGGACACCGTGGGACACCGTTGGACACCGTTGGACATCGTTGGACACCGTGGGACAACGTGGGACAACGTGGGACAACGTGGGACAACGTGGGACATCGTGGGACAACGTGGGACAACGTGGGACAACGTGGGACAACGTGGGACATCGTGGGACAACGTGGGACAACGTGGGACAACGTGGGACATCGTGGGACAACGTGGGACAACGTGGGACAACGTGGGACAACGTGGGACATCGTGGCACAACGTGGGACAACGTGGGACAACGTGGGACATCGTGGGACAACGTGGGAAACCATGGAACAACGTGGGACAACGTGGGACACCGTTGGACATCGTTGGACATCGTTGGACACCGTGGGACAACGTGGGACAACGTGGGACAACGTGGGACAACGTCGGACAACGTGGGACAACGTGGGACAACGTGGGACAACGTGGGACAACGTGGGACAACGTGGGACAACGTGGGACAACGTGGGACAACGTGGGACAACGTGGGACATCGTGGGACAACGTGGGACAACGTGGGACAACGTGGGACAACGTGGGACAACGTGGGACAACGTGGGACAACGTGGGACAACGTGGGACATCGTGGGACAACGTGGGACAACGTGGGACAACGTGGGACAACGTGGGACAACGTGGGACAACGTGGGACAACGTGGGACAACGTGGGACACCGTTGGACATCGTTGGACAACGTGGGACAACGTGGGACAACGTGGGACAACGTGGGACAACGTGGGACAACGTGGGACACCGTTGGACACCGTTGGACATCGTTGGACAACGTGGGACAACGTGGGACAACGTGGGACAACGTGGGACAACGTGGGACAACGTTGGACACCGTTGGACACCGTTGGACATCGTTGGACACCGTGGGACAACGTGGGACAACGTGGGACAACGTGGGACAACGTGGGACAACGTGGGACAACGTGGGACATCGTGGGACAACGTGGGACAACGTGGGACAACGTGGGACAACGTGGGACAACGTGGGACAACGTGGGACAACGTGGGACATCGTGGGACAACGTGGGACAACGTGGGACAACGTGGGACAACGTGGGACAACGTGGGACACCGTTGGACACCGTGGGACACCGTTGGACACCGTTGGACATCGTTGGACACCGTGGGACAACGTGGGACAACGTGGGACAACGTGGGCCAACGTGGGACAACGTGGGACACCGTTGGACATCGTTGGACACCGTGGGACAACGTGGGACAACGTGGGACAACGTGGGACACCGTTGGACACCGTTGGACACCGTTGGACACCGTTGGACATCGTTGGACACCGTGGGACAACGTGGGACAACGTGGGACAACGTGGGAAACCATGGAACAACGTGGGACAACGTGGGACACCGTTGGACATCGTTGGACAACGTGGGACAACGTGGGACAACGTGGGACAACGTGGGACAACGTGGGACAACGTGGGACATCGTGGGACAACGTGGGACAACGTGGGACAACGTGGGACAACGTGGGACATCGTTGGACACCGTGGGACAACGTGGGACAACGTGGGACAACGTGGGACAACGTGGGACAACGTGGGACATCGTGGGACAACGTGGGACAACGTGGGACAACGTGGGACACCGCTGGACAACGTGGGACACCGTTGGACATCGTTGGACACCGTGGGACAACGTGGGACAACGTGGGACCACGTGGGACAACGTGGGACAACGTGGGACAACGTGGGACAACGTGGGACAACGTGGGACAACGTGGGACAACGTGGGACATCGTGGGACAACGTGGGACAACGTGGGACACCGTTGGACATCGTTGGACACCGTGGGACACCGTGGGACAACGTGGGACAAAGTGGGACAACGTGGGACAACGTGGGACAACGTGGGACAACGTGGGACACCGTTGGACACCGTGGGACACCGTTGGACACCGTTGGACATCGTTGGACACCGTGGGACAACGCGGGACAACGTGGGACAACGTGGGACAACGTGGGACAACGTGGGACAACGTGGGACAACGTGGGACAACGTGGGACACCGTTGGACAACGTGGGACACCGTTGGACATCGTTGGACACCGTGGGACACCGTTGGACACCGTTGGACACCGTTGGACACCGTTGGACATCGTTGGACACCGTGGGACAACGTGGGACAACGTGGGACAACGTGGGAAACCATGGAACAACGTGGGACAACGTGGGACACCGTTGGACATCGTTGGACATCGTTGGACACCGTGGGACAACGTGGGACAACGTGGGACAACGTGGGACAACGTCGGACAACGTGGGACAACGTGGGACATCGTGGGACAACGTGGGGCAACGTGGGACAACGTGGGACAACGTGGGACAACGTGGGACACCGTTGGACACCGTGGGACACCGTTGGACACCGTTGGACATCGTTGGACACCGTGGGACAACGTGGGACAACGTGGGACAACGTGGGACAACGTGGGACATCGTGGGACAACGTGGGACAACGTGGGACAACGTGGGACAACGTGGGACATCGTGGGACAACGTGGGACAACGTGGGACAACGTGGGACATCGTGGGACAACGTGGGACAACGTGGGACAACGTGGGACAACGTGGGACAACGTGGGACACCGTTGGACATCGTTGAACACCGTGGGACAACGTGGGACAACGTGGGACCACGTGGGACAACGTGGGACAACGTGGGACAACGTGGGACAACGTGGGACAACGTGGGACAACGTGGGACATCGTGGGACAACGTGGGAGAACGTGGGACACCGTTGGACATCGTTGGACACCGTGGGACACCGTGGGACAACGTGGGACAACGTGGGACAACGTGGGACAACGTGGGACAACGTGGGACAACGTGGGACAACGTGGGACAACGTGGGACAACGTGGGACAACGTGGGACAACGTGGGACAACGTGGGACACCGTTGGACACCGTGGGACACCGTTGGACACCGTTGGACATCGTTGGACACCGTGGGACAACGTGGGACAACGTGGGACAACGTGGGACAACGTGGGACAACGTGGGACAACGTGGGACAACGTGGGACAACGTGGGACAACGTGGGACAACGTGGGACAACGTGGGACATCGTGGGACAACGTGGGACAACGTGGGACATCGTTGGACACCGTGGGACAACGTGGGACAACGTGGGACAACGTGGGACAAAGTGGGACAACGTGGGACAACGTTGGACAACGTGGGACAACGTGGGACAACGTGGGACAACGTGGGACATCGTGGGACAACGTGGGACACCGTTGGACACCGTTGGACATCGTTGGACACCGTGGGACAACGTGGGACAACGTGGGACAACGTGGGACAACGTGGGACAACGTGGGACAACGTGGGACAACGTGGGACAACGTGGGACACCGTTGGACATCGTTGGACAACGTGGGACAACGTGGGACAACGTGGGACAACGTGGGACATCGTGGGACAACGTGGGACAACGTGGGACACCGTTGGACACCGTGGGACACCGTTGGACACCGTTGGACATCGTTGGACACCGTGGGACAACGTGGGACAACGTGGGACAACGTGGGACAACGTGGGACAACGTGGGACAACGTGGGACAACGTGGGACAACGTGGGACAACGTGGGACAACGTGGGACATCGTGGGACAACGTGGGACAACGTGGGACAACGTGGGACAACGTGGGACACCGTTGGACAACGTGGGACACCGTTGGACATCGTTGGACACCGTGGGACAACGTGGGACAACGTGGGACCACGTGGGACAACGTGGGACAACGTGGGACAACGTGGGACAACGTGGGACAACGTGGGACAACGTGGGACATCGTGGGACAACGTGGGACAACGTGGGACACCGTTGGACATCGTTGGACACCGTGGGACACCGTGGGACAACGTGGGACAACGTGGGACAACGTGGGACAACGTGGGACAACGTGGGACAACGTGGGACAACGTGGGACAACGTGGGACAACGTGGGACAACGTGGGACAACGTGGGACAACGTGGGACAACGTGGGACAACGTGGGACACCGTTGGACACCGTGGGACACCGTTGGACACCGTTGGACATCGTTGGACACCGTGGGACAACGTGGGACAACGTGGGACAACGTGGGACAACGTGGGACAACGTGGGACAACGTGGGACAACGTGGGACAACGTGGGACAACGTGGGACAACGTGGGACAACGTGGGACATCGTGGGACAACGTGGGACAACGTGGGACAACGTGGGACAACGTGGGACACCGTTGGACAACGTGGGACACCGTTGGACATCGTTGGACACCGTGGGACAACGTGGGACAACGTGGGACCACGTGGGACAACGTGGGACAACGTGGGACAACGTGGGACAACGTGGGACAACGTGGGACAACGTGGGACATCGTGGGACAACGTGGGACAACGTGGGACACCGTTGGACATCGTTGGACACCGTAGGACACCGTGGGACAACGTGGGACAACGTGGGACAACGTGGGACAACGTGGGACAACGTGGGACAACGTGGGACAACGTGGGACAACGTGGGACAACGTGGGACAACGTGGGACAACGTGGGACAACGTGGGACAACGTAGGACATCGTGGGACAACGTGGGACAACGTGGGACAACGTGGGACAACGTGGGACACCGTTGGACAACGTGGGACACCGTTGGACATCGTTGGACACCGTGGGACAACGTGGGACAACGTGGGACCACGTGGGACAACGTGGGACAACGTGGGACAACGTGGGACAACGTGGGACATCGTGGGACAACGTGGGACAACGTGGGACAACGTGGGACAACGTGGGACAACGTGGGACACCGTTGGACACCGTTGGACACCGTTGGACACCGTTGGACACCGTTGGACACCGGTGGACATCGTTGGACACCGTGGGACAACGTGGGACAACGTGGGACAACGTGGGAAACCATGGAACAACGTGGGACAACGTGGGACACCGTTGGACATCGTTGGACATCGTTGGACACCGTGGGACAACGTGGGACAACGTGGGAAAACGTGGGACAACGTGGGACACCGTTGGACATCGCTGGACACCGTTGGACATCGTTGGACACCGTGGGACAACGTGGGACAACGTGGGACAACGTGGGACAACGTGGGACAACGTGGGACAACGTGGGACAACGTGGGACAACGTGGGACAACGTGGGACAACGTGGGAC
Organism: Bombus terrestris; assembly: GCF_910591885.1. NCBI lineage: Eukaryota > Metazoa > Arthropoda > Insecta > Hymenoptera > Apidae > Bombus > Bombus terrestris. Next base: position 13,870 of record NW_025963700.1, read on the forward strand.
AACGTGGGACAACGTGGGACATCGTGGGACAACGTGGGACAACGTGGGACAACGTGGGACAACGTGGGACAACGTGGGACATCGTGGGACAACGTGGGACAACGTGGGACAACGTGGGACAACGTGGGACATCGTTGGACACCGTTGGACACCGTGGGACAACGTGGGACAACGTGGGACATCGTGGGACAACGTGGGACAACGTGGGACAACGTGGGACATCGTGGGACAACGTGGGACAACGTGGGACAACGTGGGACAACGTGGGACAACGTGGGACACCGTTGGACACCGTTGGACACCGTTGGACACCGTTGGACATCGTTGGATACCGTGGGACAACGTGGGACAACGTGGGACAACGTGGGAAACCATGGAACAACGTGGGACAACGTGGGACACCGTTGGACATCGTTGGACATCGTTGGACACCGTGGGACAACGTGGGACAACGTGGGACAACGTGGGACAACGTCGGACAACGTGGGACAACGTGGGACAACGTGGGACAACGTGGGACAACGTGGGACAACGTGGGACAACGTGGGACAACGTGGGACAACGTGGGACATCGTGGGACAACGTGGGACAACGTGGGACAACGTGGGACAACGTGGGACATCGTTGGACACCGTTGGACACCGTGGGACAACGTGGGACAACGTGGGACAACGTGGGACAACGTGGGACAACGTGGGACAACGTGGGACAACGTGGGACAACGTGGGACAACGTGGGACAACGTGGGACAACGTGGGACACCGTTGGACATCGTTGGACAACGTGGGACAACGTGGGACAACGTGGGACAACGTGGGACAACGTGGGACACCGTTGGACACCGTTGGACATCGTTGGACACCGTGGGACAACGTGGGACAACGTGGGACAACGTGGGACAACGTGGGACAACGTGGGACAACGTTGGACAACGTGGGACAACGTGGGACAACGTGGGACAACGTGGGACATCGTGGGACAACGTGGGACAACGTGGGACACCGTTGGACATCGTTGGACACCGTGGGACAACGTGGGACAACGTGGGACAACGTGGGACACCGTTGGACACCGTTGGACACCGTTGGACACCGTTGGACATCGTTGGACACCGTGGGACAACGTGGGACAACGTGGGACAACGTGGGGAACCATGGAACAACGTGGGACAACGTGGGACACCGTTGGACATCGTTGGACAACGTGGGACAACGTGGGACAACGTGGGACAACGTGGGACAACGTGGGACAACGTGGGACAACGTGGGACACCGTTGGACACCGTGGGACACCGTTGGACACCGTTGGACATCGTTGGACACCGTGGGACAACGTGGGACAACGTGGGACAACGTGGGACAACGTGGGACAACGTGGGACAACGTGGGACAACGTGGGACAACGTGGGACAACGTGGGACAACGTGGGACAACGTGGGACATCGTGGGACAACGTGGGACAACGTGGGACAACGTGGGACAACGTGGGACACCGTTGGACAACGTGGGACACCGTTGGACATCGTTGGACACCGTGGGACAACGTGGGACAACGTGGGACCACGTGGGACAACGTGGGACAACGTGGGACAACGTGGGACAACGTGGGACAACGTGGGACAACGTGGGACATCGTGGGACAACGTGGGACAACGTGGGACACCGTTGGACATCGTTGGACACCGTGGGACACCGTGGGACAACGTGGGACAACGTGGGACAACGTGGGACAACGTGGGACAACGTGGGACAACGTGGGACAACGTGGGACAACGTGGGACAACGTGGGACAACGTGGGACAACGTGGGACAACGTGGGACAACGTGGGACACCGTTGGACACCGTTGGACATCGTTGGACACCGTGGGACATCGTTGGACACCGTGGGACAACGTGGGACAACGTGGGACAACGTGGGACAACGTGGGACCACGTGGGACAACGTGGGACAACGTGGGACAACGTGGGACAACGTGGGACAACGTGGGACAACGTGGGACAACGTGGGACAACGTGGGACACCGTTGGACATCGTTGGACAACGTGGGACAACGTGGGACAACGTGGGACAACGTGGGACAACGTGGGACAACGTGGGACACCGTTGGACACCGTTGGACATCGTTGGACACCGTGGGACAACGTGGGACAACGTGGGACAACGTGGGACAACGTTGGACAACGTGGGACAACGTGGGACAACGTGGGACAACGTGGGACATCGTGGGACAACGTGGGACAACGTGGGACACCGTTGGACATCGTTGGACACCGTGGGACAACGTGGGACAACGTGGGACAACGTGGGACACCGTTGGACACCGTTGGACACCGTTGGACACCGTTGGACATCGTTGGACACCGTGGGACAACGTGGGACAACGTGGGACAACGTGGGAAACCATGGAACAACGTGGGACAACGTGGGACACCGTTGGACATCGTTGGACAACGTGGGACAACGTGGGACAACGTGGGACAACGTGGGACAACGTGGGACAACGTGGGACAACGTGGGACAACGTGGGACACCGTGGGACACCGTTGGACACCGTTGGACACCGTGGGACAACGTGGGACACCGTGGGACAACGTGGGACAACGTGGGACAACGTGGGACAACGTGGGACAACGTGGGACAACGTGGGACAACGTGGGACATCGTGGGACAACGTGGGACAACGTGGGACAACGTGGGACAACGTGGGACAAAGTGGGACAACGTGGGACAACGTGGGACAACGTGGGACAACGTGGGACATCGTGGGACAACGTGGGACAACGTGGGACAACGTGGGCCAACGTGGGACAACGTGGGACACCGTTGGACATCGTTGGACACCGTGGGACAACGTGGGACAACGTGGGACAACGTGGGACACCGTTGGACACCGTTGGACACCGTTGGACACCGTGGGACAACGTGGGACAACGTGGGACAACGTGGGACAACGTGGGACAACGTGGGACAACGTGGGACAACGTGGGACAACGTGGGACAACGTGGGACAACGTGGGACAACGTGGGACACCGTTGGACATCGCTGGACACCGTTGGACATCGTTGGACACCGTGGGACAACGTGGGACAACGTGGGACAACGTGGGACAACGTGGGACAACGTGGGACAACGTCGGACAACGTGGGACAACGTGGGACAACGTGGGACATCGTGGGACAACGTGGGACAACGTGGGACAACGTGGGACAACGTGGGACATCGTTGGACACCGTTGGACACCGTGGGACAACGTGGGACAACGTGGGACAACGTGGGACAACGTGGGACAACGTGGGACAACGTGGGACAACGTGGGACAACGTGGGACAACGTGGGACAACGTGGGACAACGTGGGACAACGTGGGACAACGTGGGACATCGTGGGACAACGTGGGACAACGTGGGACAACGTGGGCCAACGTGGGACAACGTGGGACACCGTTGGACATCGTTGGACACCGTGGGACAACGTGGGACAACGTGGGACAACGTGGGACACCGTTGGACACCGTTGGACACCGTTGGACACCGTTGGACATCGTTGGACACCGTGGGACAACGTGGGACAACGTGGGACAACGTGGGAAACCATGGAACAACGTGGGACAACGTGGGACACCGTTGGACATCGTTGGACAACGTGGGACAACGTGGGACAACGTGGGACAACGTGGGACAACGTGGGACAACGTGGGACATCGTGGGACAACGTGGGACAACGTGGGACAACGTGGGACAACGTGGGACATCGTTGGACACCGTGGGACAACGTGGGACAACGTGGGACAACGTGGGACAACGTGGGACAACGTGGGACATCGTGGGACAACGTGGGACAACGTGGGACAACGTGGGACAACGTGGGACACCGTTGGACAACGTGGGACACCGTTGGACATCGTTGGACACCGTGGGACAACGTGGGACAACGTGGGACCACGTGGGACAACGTGGGACAACGTGGGACAACGTGGGACAACGTGGGACAACGTGGGACAACGTGGGACATCGTGGGACAACGTGGGACAACGTGGGACACCGTTGGACATCGTTGGACACCGTGGGACACCGTGGGACAACGTGGGACAACGTGGGACAACGTGGGACAACGTGGGACAACGTGGGAAACCATGGAACAACGTGGGACAACGTGGGACACCGTTGGACATCGTTGGACAACGTGGGACAACGTGGGACAACGTGGGACAACGTGGGACAACGTGGGACAACGTGGGACACCGTTGGACACCGTGGGACACCGTTGGACACCGTTGGACATCGTTGGACACCGTGGGACAACGCGGGACAACGTGGGACAACGTGGGACAACGTGGGACAACGTGGGACAACGTGGGACAACGTGGGACAACGTGGGACAACGTGGGACAACGTGGGACACCGTTGGACAACGTGGGACACCGTTGGACATCGTTGGACACCGTGGGACACCGTTGGACACCGTTGGACACCGTTGGACACCGTTGGACATCGTTGGACACCGTGGGACAACGTGGGACAACGTGGGACAACGTGGGAAACCATGGAACAACGTGGGACAACGTGGGACACCGTTGGACATCGTTGGACATCGTTGGACACCGTGGGACAACGTGGGACAACGTGGGACAACGTGGGACAACGTCGGACAACGTGGGACAACGTGGGACATCGTGGGACAACGTGGGGCAACGTGGGACAACGTGGGACAACGTGGGACAACGTGGGACACCGTTGGACACCGTGGGACACCGTTGGACACCGTTGGACATCGTTGGACACCGTGGGACAACGTGGGACAACGTGGGACAACGTGGGACAACGTGGGACATCGTGGGACAACGTGGGACAACGTGGGACAACGTGGGACAACGTGGGACATCGTGGGACAACGTGGGACAACGTGGGACAACGTGGGACATCGTGGGACAACGTGGGACAACGTGGGACAACGTGGGACAACGTGGGACAACGTGGGACACCGTTGGACACCGTTGGACACCGTTGGACACCGTTGGACATCGTTGGACACCGTGGGACAACGTGGGACAACGTGGGACAACGTGGGAAACCATGGAACAACGTGGGACAACGTGGGACACCGTTGGACATCGTTGGACATCGTTGGACACCGTGGGACAACGTGGGACAACGTGGGACAACGTGGGACAACGTCGGACAACGTGGGACAACGTGGGACAACGTGGGACAACGTGGGACAACGTGGGACAACGTGGGACAACGTGGGACAACGTCGGACAACGTGGGACATCGTGGGACAACGTGGGACAACGTGGGACAACGTGGGACAACGTGGGACAACGTGGGACACCGTTGGACACCGTGGGACACCGTTGGACACCGTTGGACATCGTTGGACACCGTGGGACAACGTGGGACAACGTGGGACAACGTGGGACAACGTGGGACATCGTGGGACAACGTGGGACAACGTGGGACAACGTGGGACAACGTGGGACAACGTGGGACAACGTGGGACAACGTGGGACAACGTGGGACAACGTGGGACAACGTGGGACAACGTGGGACAACGTGGGACAACGTGGGACATCGTGGGACAACGTGGGACAACGTGGGACAACGTGGGACATCGTGGGACAACGTGGGACAACGTGGGACAACGTGGGACATCGTGGGACAACGTGGGACAACGTGGGACAACGTGGGACAAAGTGGGACAACGTGGGACACCGTTGGACACCGTTGGACACCGTTGGACACCGTTGGACATCGTTGGACACCGTGGGACAACGTGGGACAACGTGGGACAACGTGGGAAACCATGGAACAACGTGGGACAACGTGGGACACCGTTGGACATCGTTGGACATCGTTGGACACCGTGGGACAACGTGGGACAACGTGGGACAACGTGGGACAACGTCGGACAACGTGGGACAACGTGGGACATCGTGGGACAACGTGGGACAACGTGGGACAACGTGGGACAACGTGGGACAACGTGGGACACCGTTGGACACCGTGGGACACCGTTGGACACCGTTGGACATCGTTGGACACCGTGGGACAACGTGGGACAACGTGGGACAACGTGGGACAACGTGGGACATCGTGGGACAACGTGGGACAACGTGGGACAACGTGGGACAACGTGGGACATCGTGGGACAACGTGGGACAACGTGGGACAACGTGGGACATCGTGGGACAACGTGGGACAACGTGGGACAACGTGGGACAACGTGGGACATCGTGGGACAACGTGGGACAACGTGGGACAACGTGGGACATCGTGGGACAACGTGGGAAACCATGGAACAACGTGGGACAACGTGGGACACCGTTGGACATCGTTGGACATCGTTGGACACCGTGGGACAACGTGGGACAACGTGGGACAACGTGGGACAACGTCGGACAACGTGGGACAACGTGGGACAACGTGGGACAACGTGGGACAACGTGGGACAACGTGGGACAACGTGGGACAACGTGGGACAACGTGGGACAACGTGGGACATCGTGGGACAACGTGGGACAACGTGGGACAACGTGGGACAACGTGGGACAACGTGGGACAACGTGGGACAACGTGGGACAACGTGGGACATCGTGGGACAACGTGGGACAACGTGGGACAACGTGGGACAACGTGGGACAACGTGGGACAACGTGGGACAACGTGGGACAACGTGGGACACCGTTGGACATCGTTGGACAACGTGGGACAACGTGGGACAACGTGGGACAACGTGGGACAACGTGGGACAACGTGGGACACCGTTGGACACCGTTGGACATCGCTGGACAACGTGGGACAACGTGGGACAACGTGGGACAACGTGGGACAACGTGGGACAACGTTGGACACCGTTGGACACCGTTGGACATCGTTGGACACCGTGGGACAACGTGGGACAACGTGGGACAACGTGGGACACCGTTGGACACCGTGGGACACCGTTGGACACCGTTGGACATCGTTGGACACCGTGGGACAACGTGGGACAACGTGGGACAACGTGGGACAACGTGGGACATCGTGGGACAACGTGGGACAACGTGGGACAACGTGGGACAACGTGGGACATCGTGGGACAACGTGGGACAACGTGGGACAACGTGGGACATCGTGGGACAACGTGGGACAACGTGGGACAACGTGGGACAACGTGGGACAACGTGGGACACCGTTGGACACCGTTTCACACCGTTGGACACCGTTGGACATCGTTGGACACCGTGGGACAACGTGGGACAACGTGGGACAACGTGGGAAACCATGGAACAACGTGGGACAACGTGGGACACCGTTGGACATCGTTGGACATCGTTGGACACCGTGGGACAACGTGGGACAACGTGGGACAACGTGGGACAACGTCGGACAACGTGGGACAACGTGGGACAACGTGGGACAACGTGGGACAACGTGGGACAACGTGGGACAACGTGGGACAACGTGGGACACCGTTGGACACCGTGGGACACCGTTGGACACCGTTGGACATCGTTGGACACCGTGGGACAACGTGGGACAACGTGGGACAACGTGGGACAACGTGGGACATCGTGGGACAACGTGGGACAACGTGGGACAACGTGGGACAACGTGGGACAACGTGGGACAACGTGGGACAACGTGGGACAACGTGGGACAACGTGGGACAACGTGGGACATCGTGGGACAACGTGGGACAACGTGGGACAACGTGGGACATCGTGGGACAACGTGGGACAACGTGGGACAACGTGGGACATCGTGGGACAACGTGGGACAACGTGGGACAACGTGGGACAAAGTGGGACAACGTGGGACACCGTTGGACACCGTTGGACACCGTTGGACACCGTTGGACATCGTTGGACACCGTGGGACAACGTGGGACAACGTGGGACAACGTGGGAAACCATGGAACAACGTGGGACAACGTGGGACACCGTTGGACATCGTTGGACATCGTTGGACACCGTGGGACAACGTGGGACAACGTGGGACAACGTGGGACAACGTGGGACAACGTCGGACAACGTGGGACAACGTGGGACATCGTGGGACAACGTGGGACAACGTGGGACAACGTGGGACAACGTGGGACAACGTGGGACATCGTGGGACAACGTGGGACAACGTGGGACAACGTGGGACAACGTGGGACATCGTGGGACAACGTGGGACAACGTGGGACAACGTGGGACATCGTGGGACAACGTGGGAAACCTTGGAACAACGTGGGACAACGTGGGACACCGTTGGACATCGTTGGACATCGTTGGACACCGTGGGACAACGTGGGACAACGTGGGACAACGTGGGACAACGTCGGACAACGTGGGACAACGTGGGACAACGTGGGACAACGTGGGACAACGTGGGACAACGTGGGACAACGTGGGACAACGTGGGACAACGTGGGACAACGTGGGACATCGTGGGACAACGTGGAACAACGTGGGACAACGTGGGACAACGTGGGACAACGTGGGACAACGTGGGACAACGTGGGACAACGTGGGACATCGTGGGACAACGTGGGACAACGTGGGACAACGTGGGCAACGTGGGACAACGTGGGACAACGTGGGACAACGTGGGACAACGTGGGACACCGTTGGACATCGTTGGACAACGTGGGACAACGTGGGACAACGTGGGACAACGTGGGACAACGTGGGACAACGTGGGACAACGTGGGACATCGTGGGACAACGTGGGACAACGTGGGACAACGTGGGACATCGTGGGACAACGTGGGACAACGTGGGACAACGTTGGACACCGTTGGACACCGTTGGACATCGTTGGACACCGTGGGACAACGTGGGACAACGTGGGACAACGTGGGACAACGTGGGACAACGTGGGACAACGTGGGACATCGTGGGACAACGTGGGACAACGTGGGACAACGTGGGACAACGTGGGACAACGTGGGACACCGTTGGACACCGTGGGACACCGTTGGACACCGTTGGACATCGTTGGACACCGTGGGACAACGTGGGACAACGTGGGACAACGTGGGACATCGTGGGACAACGTGGGACAACGTGGGACAACGTGGGACAACGTGGGACATCGTGGGACAACGTGGGACAACGTGGGACAACGTGGGACATCGTGGGACAACGTGGGACAACGTGGGACAACGTGGGACAACGTGGGACAACGTGGGACACCGTTGGACACCGTTGGACACCGTTGGACACCGTTGGACATCGTTGGACACCGTGGGACAACGTGGGACAACGTGGGACAACGTGGGAAACCATGGAACAACGTGGGACAACGTGGGACACCGTTGGACATCGTTGGACATCGTTGGACACCGTGGGACAACGTGGGACAACGTGGGACAACGTGGGACAACGTCGGACAACGTGGGACAACGTGGGACATCGTGGGACAACGTGGGACAACGTGGGACAACGTGGGACAACGTGGGACAACGTGGGACACCGTTGGACACCGTGGGACACCGTTGGACACCGTTGGACATCGTTGGACACCGTGGGACAACGTGGGACAACGTGGGACAACGTGGGACAACGTGGGACATCGTGGGACAACGTGGGACAACGTGGGACAACGTGGGACAACGTGGGACAACGTGGGACATCGTGGGACAACGTGGGACAACGTGGGACAACGTGGGACATCGTGGGACAACGTGGGACAACGTGGGACAACGTGGGACAACGTGGGACAACGTGGGACACCGTTGGACACCGTTGGACACCGTTGGACACCGTTGGACATCGTTGGACACCGTGGGACAACGTGGGACAACGTGGGACAACGTGGGAAACCATGGAACAACGTGGGACAACGTGGGACACCGTTGGACATCGTTGGACATCGTTGGACACCGTGGGACAACGTGGGACAACGTGGGACAACGTGGGACAACGTCGGACAACGTGGGACAACGTGGGACAACGTGGGACAACGTGGGACAACGTGGGACAACGTGGGACAACGTGGGACAACGTGGGACAACGTGGGACAACGTGGGACATCGTGGGACAACGTGGGACAACGTGGGACAACGTGGGACAACGTGGGACATCGTTGGACACCGTTGGATACCGTGGGACAACGTGGGACTACGTGGGACAACGTGGGACAACGTGGGACAACGTGGGACAACGTGGGACAACGTGGGACAACGTGGGACAACGTGGGACAACGTGGGACAACGTGGGACAACGTGGGACACCGTTGGACATCGTTGGACAACGTGGGACAACGTGGGACAACGTGGGACAACGTGGGACAACGTGGGACAACGTGGGACACCGTTGGACACCGTTGGACATCGTTGGACACCGTGGGACAACGTGGGACAACGTGGGACAACGTGGGACATCGTGGGACAACGTGGGACAACGTGGGACAACGTGGGACAACGTGGGACATCGTGGGACAACGTGGGACAACGTGGGACAACGTGGGACATCGTGGGACAACGTGGGACAACGTGGGACAACGTGGGACAACGTGGGACAACGTGGGACACCGTTGGACACCGTTGGACACCGTTGGACACCGTTGGACATCGTTGGACACCGTGGGACAACGTGGGACAACGTGGGACAACGTGGGAAACCATGGAACAACGTGGGACAACGTGGGACACCGTTGGACATCGTTGGACATCGTTGGACACCGTGGGACAACGTGGGACAACGTGGGACAACGTGGGACAACGTCGGACAACGTGGGACAACGTGGGACAACGTGGGACAACGTGGGACAACGTGGGACAACGTGGGACAACGTGGGACAACGTGGGACACCGTTGGACACCGTTGGACACCGTTGGACACCGTTGGACATCGTTGGACACCGTGGGACAACGTGGGACAACGTGGGACAACGTGGGAAACCATGGAACAACGTGGGACAACGTGGGACACCGTTGGACATCGTTGGACAACGTGGGATAACGTGGGACAACGTGGGACAACGTGGGACAACGTGGGACAACGTGGGACAACGTGGGACACCGTTGGACACCGTGGGACACCGTTGGACACCGTTGGACATCGTTGGACACCGTGGGACAACGTGGGACAACGTGGGACAACGTGGGACAACGTGGGACAACGTGGGACAACGTGGGACAACGTGGGACAACGTGGGACAACGTGGGACAACGTGGGACAACGTGGGACAACGTGGGACAACGTGGGACATCGTGGGACAACGTGGGACAACGTGGGACAACGTGGGACAACGTGGGACACCGTTGGACAACGTGGGACACCGTTGGACATCGTTGGACACCGTGGGACAACGTGGGACAACGTGGGACCACGTGGGACAACGTGGGACAACGTGGGACAACGTGGGACAACGTGGGACATCGTGGGACAACGTGGGACAACGTGGGACAACGTGGGACAACGTGGGACAACGTGGGACAACGTGGGACAACGTGGGACAACGTGGAACAACGTGGGACAACGTGGGACAACGTGGGACAACGTGGGACAACGTGGGACATCGTGGGACAACGTGGGACAACGTGGGACAACGTGGGACATCGTGGGACAACGTGGGACAACGTGGGACAACGTGGGACATCGTGGGACAACGTGGGACAACGTGGGACAACGTGGGACAAAGTGGGACAACGTGGGACACCGTTGGACACCGTTGGACACCGTTGGACACCGTTGGACATCGTTGGACACCGTGGGACAACGTGGGACAACGTGGGACAACGTGGGAAACCATGGAACAACGTGGGACAACGTGGGACACCGTTGGACATCGTTGGACATCGTTGGACACCGTGGGACAACGTGGGACAACGTGGGACAACGTGGGACAACGTGGGACAACGTCGGACAACGTGGGACAACGTGGGACATCGTGGGACAACGTGGGACAACGTGGGACAACGTGGGACAACGTGGGACAACGTGGGACACCGTTGGACACCGTGGGACACCGTTGGACACCGTTGGACATCGTTGGACACCGTGGGACAACGTGGGACAACGTGGGACAACGTGGGACAACGTGGGACATCGTGGGACAACGTGGGACAACGTGGGACAACGTGGGACAACGTGGGACATCGTGGGACAACGTGGGACAACGTGGGACAACGTGGGACATCGTGGGACAACGTGGGACAACGTGGGACAACGTGGGACAACGTGGGACATAGTGGGACAACGTGGGACAACGTGGGACAACGTGGGACATCGTGGGACAACGTGGGAAACCTTGGAACAACGTGGGACAACGTGGGACACCGTTGGACATCGTTGGACATCGTTGGACACCGTGGGACAACGTGGGACAATGTGGGACAACGTGGGACAACGTCGGACAACGTGGGACAACGTGGGACAACGTGGGACAACGTGGGACAACGTGGGACAACGTGGGACAACGTGGGACAACGTGGGACAACGTGGGACAACGTGGGACATCGTGGGACAACGTGGAACAACGTGGGACAACGTGGGACAACGTGGGACAACGTGGGACAACGTGGGACAACGTGGGACAACGTGGGACATCGTGGGACAACGTGGGACAACGTGGGACAACGTGGGCAACGTGGGACAACGTGGGACAACGTGGGACAACGTGGGACAACGTGGGACACCGTTGGACATCGTTGGACAACGTGGGACAACGTGGGACAACGTGGGACAACGTGGGACAACGTGGGACAACGTGGGACAACGTGGGACATCGTGGGACAACGTGGGACAACGTGGGACAACGTGGGACATCGTGGGACAACGTGGGACAACGTGGGACAACGTTGGACACCGTTGGACACCGTTGGACATCGTTGGACACCGTGGGACAACGTGGGACAACGTGGGACAACGTGGGACAACGTGGGACAACGTGGGACAACGTGGGACATCGTGGGACAACGTGGGACAACGTGGGACAACGTGGGACAACGTGGGACAACGTGGGACACCGTTGGACACCGTGGGACACCGTTGGACACCGTTGGACATCGTTGGACACCGTGGGACAACGTGGGACAACGTGGGACAACGTGGGACATCGTGGGACAACGTGGGACAACGTGGGACAACGTGGGACAACGTGGGACATCGTGGGACAACGTGGGACAACGTGGGACAACGTGGGACATCGTGGGACAACGTGGGACAACGTGGGACAACGTGGGCAACGTGGGACAACGTGGGACAACGTGGGACAACGTGGGACATCGTGGGACAACGTGGGACAACGTGGGACAACGTGGGACAAAGTGGGACAACGTGGGACACCGTTGGACACCGTTGGACACCGTTGGACACCGTTGGACATCGTTGGACACCGTGGGACAACGTGGGACAACGTGGGACAACGTGGGAAACCATGGAACAACGTGGGACAACGTGGGACACCGTTGGACATCGTTGGACATCGTTGGACACCGTGGGACAACGTGGGACAACGTGGGACAACGTGGGACAACGTGGGACAACGTCGGACAACGTGGGACAACGTGGGACATCGTGGGACAACGTGGGACAACGTGGGACAACGTGGGACAACGTGGGACAACGTGGGACACCGTTGGACACCGTGGGACACCGTTGGACACCGTTGGACATCGTTGGACACCGTGGGACAACGTGGGACAACGTGGGACAACGTGGGACAACGTGGGACATCGTGGGACAACGTGGGACAACGTGGGACAACGTGGGACAACGTGGGACATCGTGGGACAACGTGGGACAACGTGGGACAACGTGGGACATCGTGGGACAACGTGGGACAACGTGGGACAACGTGGGACAACGTGGGACATAGTGGGACAACGTGGGACAACGTGGGACAACGTGGGACATCGTGGGACAACGTGGGAAACCTTGGAACAACGTGGGACAACGTGGGACACCGTTGGACATCGTTGGACATCGTTGGACACCGTGGGACAACGTGGGACAATGTGGGACAACGTGGGACAACGTCGGACAACGTGGGACAACGTGGGACAACGTGGGACAACGTGGGACAACGTGGGACAACGTGGGACAACGTGGGACAACGTGGGACAACGTGGGACAACGTGGGACATCGTGGGACAACGTGGAACAACGTGGGACAACGTGGGACAACGTGGGACAACGTGGGACAACGTGGGACAACGTGGGACAACGTGGGACATCGTGGGACAACGTGGGACAACGTGGGACAACGTGGGCAACGTGGGACAACGTGGGACAACGTGGGACAACGTGGGACAACGTGGGACACCGTTGGACACCGTTGGACAACGTGGGACAACGTGGGACAACGTGGGACAACGTGGGACAACGTGGGACAACGTGGGACAACGTGGGACATCGTTGGACACCGTTGGACACCGTGGGACAACGTGGGACAACGTGGGACAACGTGAGACAACGTGGGACAACGTGGGACAACGTGGGACAACGTGGGACAACGTGGGACAACGTGGGACAACGTGGGACAACGTGGGACAACGTGGGACAACGTGGGACAACGTGGGACATCGTGGGACAACGTGGGACAACGTGGGACATCGTGGGACAACGTGGGACAACGTGGGACAACGTGGGACAACGTGGGACAACGTGGGACACCGTTGGACACCGTGGGACACCGTTGGACACCGTTGGACATCGTTGGACACCGTGGGACAACGTGGGACAACGTGGGACAACGTGGGACAACGTGGGACATCGTGGGACAACGTGGGACAACGTGGGACAACGTGGGACAACGTGGGACAACGTGGGACATCGTGGGACAACGTGGGACAACGTGGGACAACGTGGGACATCGTTGGACACCGTGGGACAACGTGGGACAACGTGGGACAACGTGGGACAACGTCGGACAACGTGGGACAACGTGGGACAACGTGGGACAACGTGGGACAACGTGGGACAACGTGGGACAACGTGGGACAACGTGGGACAACGTGGGACAACGTGGGACATCGTGGGACAACGTGGGACAACGTGGGACAACGTGGGACAACGTGGGACATCGTTGGACACCGTTGGATACCGTGGGACAACGTGGGACTACGTGGGACAACGTGGGACAACGTGGGACAACGTGGGACAACGTGGGACAACGTGGGACAACGTGGGACAACGTGGGACAACGTGGGACAACGTGGGACAACGTGGGACACCGTTGGACATCGTTGGACAACGTGGGACAACGTGGGACAACGTGGGACAACGTGGGACAACGTGGGACAACGTGGGACACCGTTGGACACCGTTGGACATCGTTGGACACCGTGGGACAACGTGGGACAACGTGGGACAACGTGGGACATCGTGGGACAACGTGGGACAACGTGGGACAACGTGGGACAACGTGGGACATCGTGGGACAACGTGGGACAACGTGGGACAACGTGGGACATCGTGGGACAACGTGGGACAACGTGGGACAACGTGGGACAACGTGGGACAACGTGGGACACCGTTGGACACCGTTGGACATCGTTGGACACCGTGGGACAACGTGGGACAACGTGGGACAACGTGGGACATCGTGGGACAACGTGGGACAACGTGGGACAACGTGGGACACCGTTGGACATCGTTGGCCACCGTGGGACAACGTGCGACAACGTGGGACAACGTGGGACAACGTGGGACAACGTGGGACAACGTGGGAAACCATGGAACAACGTGGGACAACGTGGGACACCGTTCGACATCGTTGGACAACGTGGGACAACGTGGGACAACGTGGGACAACGTGGGACAACGTGGGACAACGTGGGACACCGTTGGACACCGTGGGACACCGTTGGACACCGTTGGACATCGTTGGACACCGTGGGACAACGTGGGACAACGTGGGACAACGTGGGACAACGTGGGACAACGTGGGACAACGTGGGACAACGTGGGACAACGTGGGACAACGTGGGACAACGTGGGACACCGTTGGACAACGTGGGACACCGTTGGACATCGTTGGACACCGTGGGACAACGTGGGACAACGTGGGACAACGTGGGACAACGTGGGACACCGTTGGACATCGTTGGACATCGTTGGACATCGTGGGACACCGTTGGACATCGTTGGACATCGTTGGACACCGTTGGACACCGTTGGACAACGTGGGACATCGTGGGACAACGTGGGACAACGTGGGACAACGTGGGACAACGTGGGACACCGTTGGACACCGTGGGACACCGTTGGACACCGTTGGACACCGTTGGACATCGTTGGACATCGTTGGACATCGTGGGACACCGTGGGACATCGTTGGACATCGTTGGACACCGTTGGACATCGTTGGACACCGTTGGACATCGTTGGACATCGTTGGACATCCTGGGACACCGTTGGACATCGTTGGACATCGTTGGACACCGTGGGACAACGTGGGACAACGTGGGACAACGTGGGAAACCATGGAACAACGTGGGACAACGTGGGACACCGTTGGACATCGTTGGACAACGTGGGACAACGTGGGACAACGTGGGACAACGTGGGACAACGTGGGACAACGTGGGACAACGTGGGACACCGTTGGACACCGTGGGACACCGTTGGACACCGTTGGACATCGTTGGACACCGTGGGACAACGTGGGACAACGTGGGACAACGTGGGACAACGTGGGACAACGTGGGACAACGTGGGACAACGTGGGACAACGTGGGACAACGTGGGACAACGTGGGACAACGTGGGACAACGTGGGACACCGTGGGACAACGTGGGACACCGTTGGACACCGTGGGACACCGTTGGACACCGTTGGACATCGATGGACATCGTTGGACATCGTTGGACATCGTTGGACACCGTTGGACACCGTTGGACACCGTTGGACATCGTTGGACACCGTGGGACAACGTGGGACAACGTGGGACAACGTGGGACAACGTGGGACAACGTGGGACAACGTGGGACATCGTGGGACAACGTGGGACACCGTTGGACATCGTTGGACACCGTGGGACAACGTGGGACATCGTGGGACAACGTGGGACAACGTGGGACAACGTGGGACAACGTGGGACAACGTGGGACACCGTTGGACACCGTTGGACACCGTTGGACACCGTTGGACATCGTTGGACACCGTGGGACAACGTGGGACAACGTGGGACAACGTGGGAAACCATGGAACAACGTGGGACAACGTGGGACACCGTTGGACATCGTTGGACATCGTTGGACACCGTGGGACAACGTGGGACAACGTGGGACAACATGGGACAACGTCGGACAACGTGGGACAACGTGGGACAACGTGGGACAACGTGGGACAACGTGGGACAACGTGGGACAACGTGGGACAACGTGGGACAACGTGGGACAACGTGGGACAACGTGGGACAACGTGGGACACCGTTGGACACCGTTGGACATCGTTGGACACCGTGGGACAACGTGGGACAACGTGGGACAACGTGGGACATCGTGGGACAACGTCGGACAACGTGGGACAACGTGGGACAACGTGGGACAACGTGGGACAACGTGGGACAACGTGGGACAACGTGGGACATCGTGGGACAACGTGGGACAACGTGGGACAACGTGGGACAACGTGGGACATCGTTGGACACCGTTGGACACCGTGGGACAACGTGGGACAACGTGGGACAACGTGAGACAACGTGGGACAACGTGGGACAACGTGGGACAACGTGGGACAACGTGGGACAACGTGGGACAACGTGGGACAACGTGGGACAACGTGGGACAACGTGGGACAACGTGGGACATCGTGGGACAACGTGGGACAACGTGGGACAACGTGGGACAACGTGGGACAACATGGGACACCGTTGGACATCGTTGGACACCGTGGGACAACGTGGGACAACGTGGGACAACGTGGGACACCGTTGGACACCGTTGGACACCGTTGGACACCGTTGGACATCGTTGGACACCGTGGGACAACGTGGGACAACGTGGGACAACGTGGGACAACGTGGGACAACGTGGGACAACGTGGGACAACGTGGGACAACGTGGGACAACGTGGGACAACGTGGGACAACGTGGGACAACGTGGGACAACGTGGGACAACGTGGGACAACGTGGGACAACGTGGGACACCGTTGGACACCGTGGGACACCGTTGGACACCGTTGGACATCGTTGGACATCGTTGGACATCGTTGGACATCGTTGGACACCGTTGGACACCGTTGGACACCGTTGGACATCGTTGGACACCGTGGGACAACGTGGGACAACGTGGGACAACGTGGGACATCGTGGGACAACGTGGGACAACGTGGGACAACGTGGGACAACGTGGGACAACGTGGGACAACGTGGGACAACGTGGGACAACGTGGGACAACGTGGGACAACGTGGGACAACGTGGGACAACGTGGGACAACGTGGGACAACGTGGGACATCGTGGGACAACGTGGGACAACGTGGGACAACGTGGGACAACGTGGGACAACATGGGACACCGTTGGACACCGTTGGACACCGTGGGACAACGTGGGACAACGTGGGACAACGTGGGACACCGTTGGACACCGTTGGACACCGTTGGACACCGTTGGACATCGTTGGACACCGTGGGACAACGTGGGACAACGTGGGACAACGTGGGACAACGTGGGACAACGTGGGACAACGTGGGACAACGTGGGACAACGTGGGACAACGTGGGACAACGTGGGACAACGTGGGACAACGTGGGACAACGTGGGACAACGTGGGACACCGTTGGACACCGTGGGACACCGTTGGACACCGTTGGACATCGTTGGACATCGTTGGACATCGTTGGACATCGTTGGACACCGTTGGACACCGTTGGACACCGTTGGACATCGTTGGACACCGTGGGACAACGTGGGACAACGTGGGACAACGTGGGACAACGTGGGACATCGTGGGACAACGTGGGACAACGTGGGACAACGTGGGACAACGTGGGACAACGTGGGACACCGTTGGACACCGTGGGACACCGTTGGACACCGTTGGACATCGTTGGACACCGTGGGACAACGTGGGACAACGTGGGACAACGTGGGACACCGTTGGACACCGTTGGACACCGTTGGACACCGTTGGACATCGTTGGACACCGTGGGACAACGTGGGACAACGTGGGACAACGTCGGACAACGTGGGACAACGTGGGACATCGTGGGACAACGTGGGACAACGTGGGACAACGTGGGACAACGTGGGACAACGTGGGACACCGTTGGACACCGTGGGACACCGTTGGATACCGTTGGACATCGTTGGACACCGTGGGACAACGTGGGACAACGTGGGACAACGTGGGACAACGTGGGACATCGTGGGACAACGTGGGACAACGTGGGACAACGTGGGACAACGTGGGACATCGTGGGACAACGTGGGACAACGTGGGACAACGTGGGACATCGTGGGACAACGTGGGACAACGTGGGACAACGTGGGACAACGTGGGACAACGTGGGACACCGTTGGACACCGTTGGACACCGTTGGACACCGTTGGACATCGTTGGACACCGTGGGACAACGTGGGACAACGTGGGACAACGTGGGAAACCATGGAACAACGTGGGACAACGTGGGACACCGTTGGACATCGTTGGACATCGTTGGACACCGTGGGACAACGTGGGACAACGTGGGACAACGTGGGACAACGTCGGACAACGTGGGACAACGTGGGACAACGTGGGACAACGTGGGACAACGTGGGACAACGTGGGACAACGTGGGACAACGTGGGACATCGTGGGACAACGTGGGACAACGTGGGACAACGTGGGACAACGTGGGACATCGTTGGACACCGTTGGACACCGTGGGACAACGTGGGACAACGTTTGACAACGTGGGACAACGTGGGACAACGTGGGACAACGTGGGACAACGTGGGACAACGTGGGACAACGTGGGACAACGTGGGACAACGTGGGACAACGTGGGACACCGTTGGACATCGTTGGACAACGTGGGACAACGTGGGACAACGTGGGACAACGTGGGACAACGTGGGACAACGTGGGACAACGTGGGACAACGTGGGACAACGTGGGACAACGTGGGACAACGTGGGACAACGTGGGACAACGTGGGACAACGTGGGACAACGTGGGACAACGTGGGACAACGTGGGACAACGTGGGACATCGTGGGACAACGCGGGACAACGTGGGACACCGTTGGACATCGTTGGACACCGTGGGACAACGTGGGACAACGTGGGACAACGTGGGACACCGTTGGACACCGTTGGACACCGTTGGACACCGTTGGACATCGTTGGACACCGTGGGACAACGTGGGACAACGTGGGACAACGTGGGAAACCATGGAACAACGTGGGACAACGTGGGACACCGTTGGACATCGTTGGACAACGTGGGACAACGTGGGACAACGTGGGACAACGTGGGACAACGTGGGACAACGTGGGACAACGTGGGACACCGTTGGACACCGTGGGACACCGTTGGACACCGTTGGACATCGTTGGACACCGTGGGACAACGTGGGACAACGTGGGACAACGTGGGACAACGTGGGACACCGTTGGACACCGTTGGACACCGTTGGACACCGTTGGACATCGTTGGACACCGTGGGACAACGTGGGACAACGTGGGACAACGTGGGAAACCATGGAACAACGTGGGACAACGTGGGACACCGTTGGACATCGTTGGACATCGTTGGACACCGTGGGACAACGTGGGACAACGTGGGAAAACGTGGGACAACGTGGGACACCGTTGGACATCGCTGGACACCGTTGGACATCGTTGGACACCGTGGGACAACGTGGGACAACGTGGGACAACGTGGGACAACGTGGGACAACGTGGGACAACGTGGGACAACGTGGGACAACGTGGGACAACGTGGGACAACGTGGGACAACGTGGGACAACGTGGGACATCGTGGGACAACGTGGGACAACGTGGGACAACGTGGGACAACGTGGGACATCGTTGGACACCGTTGGACACCGTGGGACAACGTGGGACAACGTGGGACAACGTGGGACAACGTGGGACAACGTGGGACAACGTGGGACAACGTGGGACAACGTGGGACAACGTGGGACAACGTGGGACAACGTGGGACAACGTGGGACAACGTGGGACAACGTGGGACATCGTGGGACAACGTGGGACAACGTGGGACACCGTTGGACATCGCTGGACAACGTGGGACAACGTGGGACAACGTGGGACAACGTGGGACACCGTTGGACACCGTTGGACACCGTTGGACACCGTTGGACATCGTTGGACACCGTGGGACAACGTGGGACAACGTGGGACAACGTGGGAAACCATGGAACAACGTGGGACAACGTGGGACACCGTTGGACATCGTTGGACAACGTGGGACAACGTGGGACAACGTGGGACAACGTGGGACAACGTGGGACAACGTGGGACAACGTGGGACACCGTTGGACACCGTGGGACACCGTTGGACACCGTTGGACATCGTTGGACACCGTGGGACAACGTGGGACAACGTGGGACAACGTGGGACAACGTGGGACAACGTGGGACAACGTGGGACAACGTGGGACAACGTGGGACAACGTGGGACAACGTGGGACAACGTGGGACAACGTGGGACATCGTGGGACAACGTGGGACAACGTGGGACAACGTGGGACAACGTGGGACAACGTGGGACACCGTTGGACACCGTGGGACACCGTTGGACACCGTTGGACATCGTTGGACATCGTTGGACATCGTTGGACACCGTTGGACACCGTTGAACACCGTTGGACATCGTTGGACACCGTGGGACAACGTGGGACAACGTGGGACAACGTGGGACAACGTGGGACAACGTGGGACACCGTTGGACACCGTGGGACACCGTTGGACACCGTTGGACATCGTTGGACACCGTGGGACAACGTGGGACAACGTGGGACAACGTGGGACATCGTGGGACAACGTGGGACAACGTGGGACAACGTGGGACAACGTGGGACATCGTGGGACAACGTGGGACAACGTGGGACAACGTGGGACAACGTGGGACAACGTGGGACAACGTGGGACAACGTGGGACAACGTGGGACATCGTGGGACAACGTGGGACAACGTGGGACAACGTGGGACAACGTGGGACAACGTGGGACAACGTGGGACAACGTGGGACAACGTGGGACAACGTGGGACAACGTGGGACACCGTTGGACACCGTTGGACACCGTTGGACACCGTTGGACATCGTTGGACACCGTGGGACAACGTGGGACAACGTGGGACAACGTGGGAAACCATGGAACAACGTGGGACAACGTGGGACACCGTTGGACATCGTTGGACATCGTTGGACACCGTGGGACAACGTGGGACAACGTGGGACAACGTGGGACAACGTCGGACAACGTGGGACAACGTGGGACATCGTGGGACAACGTGGGACAACGTGGGACAACGTGGGACAACGTGGGACACCGTTGGACACCGTGGGACACCGTTGGACACCGTTGGACATCGTTGGACACCGTGGGACAACGTGGGACAACGTGGGACAACGTGGGACAACGTGGGACATCGTGGGACAACGTGGGACAACGTGGGACAACGTGGGACAACGTGGGACATCGTGGGACAACGTGGGACAACGTGGGACAACGTGGGACATCGTGGGACAACGTGGGACAACGTGGGACAACGTGGGACAACGTGGGACAACGTGGGACACCGTTGGACACCGTTGGACACCGTTGGACACCGTTGGACATCGTTGGACACCGTGGGACAACGTGGGACAACGTGGGACAACGTGGGAAACCATGGAACAACGTGGGACAACGTGGGACACCGTTGGACATCGTTGGACATCGTTGGACACCGTGGGACAACGTGGGACAACGTGGGACAACGTGGGACAACGTCGGACAACGTGGGACAACGTGGGACAACGTGGGACAACGTGGGACAACGTGGGACAACGTGGGACAACGTGGGACAACGTGGGACAACGTGGGACAACGTGGGACATCGTGGGACAACGTGGGACAACGTGGGACAACGTGGGACAACGTGGGACATCGTTGGACACCGTTGGACACCGTGGGACAACGTGGGACAACGTGGGACAACGTGGGACAACGTGGGACAACGTGGGACAACGTGGGACAACGTGGGACAACGTGGGACAACGAGGGACACCGTTGGACATCGTTGGACAACGTGGGACAACGTGGGACAACGTGGGACAACGTGGGACAACGTGGGACAACGTGGGACACCGTTGGACACCGTTGGACATCGTTGGACACCGTGGGACAACGTGGGACAACGTGGGACAACGTGGGACAACGTGGGACAACGTGGGACAACGTTGGACAACGTGGGACAACGTGGGACAACGTGGGACAACGTGGGACATCGTGGGACAACGTGGGACAACGTGGGACACCGTTGGACATCGTTGGACACCGTGGGACAACGTGGGACAACGTGGGACAACGTGGGACACCGTTGGACACCGTTGGACACCGTTGGACACCGTTGGACATCGTTGGACACCGTGGGACAACGTGGGACAACGTGGGACAACGTGGGAAACCATGGAACAACGTGGGACAACGTGGGACACCGTTGGACATCTTTGGACAACGTGGGACAACGTGGGACAACGTGGGACAACGTGGGACAACGTGGGACAACGTGGGACAACGTGGGACACCGTTGGACACCGTGGGACACCGTTGGACACCGTTGGACATCGTTGGACACCGTGGGACAACGTGGGACAACGTGGGACAACGTGGGACAACGTGGGACAACGTGGGACAACGTGGGACAACGTGGGACAACGTGGGACAACGTGGGACAACGTGGGACAACGTGGGACAACGTGGGACAACGTGGGACAACGTGGGACAACGTGGGACAACGTGGGACAACGTGGGACATCGTGGGACAACGTGGGACAGCGTGGGACAACGTGGGACAACGTGGGACACCGTTGGACAACGTGGGACACCGTTGGACATCGTTGGACTCCGTGGGACAACGTGGGACAACGTGGGACCACGTGGGACAACGTGGGACAACGTGGGACAACGTGGGACAACGTGGGACATCGTGGGACAACGTGGGACAACGTGGGACAACGTGGGACAACGTGGGACAACGTGGGACACCGTTGGACACCGTTGGACACCGTTGGACACCGTTGGACATCGTTGGACACCGTGGGACAACGTGGGACAACGTGGGACAACGTGGGAAACCATGGAACAACGTGGGACAACGTGGGACACCGTTGGACATCGTTGGACATCGTTGGACACCGTGGGACAACGTGGGACAACGTGGGAAAACGTGGGACAACGTGGGACACCGTTGGACATCGCTGGACACCGTTGGACATCGTTGGACACCGTGGGACAACGTGGGACAACGTGGGACAACGTGGGACAACGTGGGACAACGTGGGACAACGTGGGACAACGTGGGACAACGTGGGACAACGTGGGACAACGTGGGACAACGTGGGACAACGTGGGACATCGTGGGACAACGTGGGACAACGTGGGACAACGTGGGACAACGTGGGACATCGTTGGACACCGTTGGACACCGTGGGACAACGTGGGACAACGTGGGACAACGTGGGACAACGTGGGACAACGTGGGACAACGTGGGACAACGTGGGACAACGTGGGACAACGTGGGACAACGTGGGACAACGTGGGACAACGTGGGACAACGTGGGACAACGTGGGACATCGTGGGACAACGTGGGACAACGTGGGACACCGTTGGACATCGTTGGACAACGTGGGACAACGTGGGACAACGTGGGACAACGTGGGACACCGTTGGACACCGTTGGACACCGTTGGACACCGTTGGACATCGTTGGACACCGTGGGACAACGTGGGACAACGTGGGACAACGTGGGAAACCATGGAACAACGTGGGACAACGTGGGACACCGTTGGACATCGTTGGACAACGTGGGACAACGTGGGACAACGTGGGACAACGTGGGACACCGTTGGACACCGTGGGACACCGTTGGACACCGTTGGACATCGTTGGACACCGTGGGACAACGTGGGACAACGTGGGACAACGTGGGACAACGTGGGACAACGTGGGACAACGTGGGACAACGTGGGACAACGTGGAACAACGTGGGACAACGTGGGACAACGTGGGACATCGTGGGACAACGTGGGACAACGTGGGACAACGTGGGACAACGTGGTACACCGTTGGACAACGTGGGACACCGTTGGACATCGTTGGACACCGTGGGACAACGTGGGACAACTTGGGACCACGTGGGACAACGTGGGACAACGTGGGACAACGTGGGACAACGTGGGACAACGTGGGACAACGTGGGACATCGTGGGACAACGTGGGACAACGTGGGACAACGTGGGACAACGTGGGACAACGTGGGACACCGTTGGACATCGTTGGACACCGTGGGACAACGTGGGACAACGTGGGACAACGTGGGACAACGTGGGACAACGTGGGACAACGTGGGAAACCATGGAACAACGTGGGACAACGTGGGACACCGTTGGACATCGTTGGACAACGTGGGACAACGTGGGACAACGTGGGACAACGTGGGACAACGTGGGACAACGTGGGACAACGTGGGACAACGTGGGAAACCATGGAACAACGCGGGACAACGTGGGACACCGTTGGACATCGTTGGACATCGTTGGACACCGTGGGACAACGTGGGACAACGTGGGAAAACGTGGGACAACGTGGGACACCGTTGGACATCGCTGGACACCGTTGGACACCGTGGGACAACGTGGGACAACGTGGGAAAACGTGGGACAACGTGGGACACCGTTGGACATCGCTGGACACCGTTGGACATCGTTGGACACCGTGGGACAACGTGGGACAACGTGGGACAACGTGGGACAACGTGGGACAACGTGG
This sequence comes from Bombus terrestris, assembly GCF_910591885.1. Taxonomy (NCBI): domain Eukaryota; kingdom Metazoa; phylum Arthropoda; class Insecta; order Hymenoptera; family Apidae; genus Bombus; species Bombus terrestris. Next base: position 39,783 of record NW_025963700.1, read on the forward strand.
GACAACGTGGGACAACGTGGGACAACGTGGGAAACCATGGAACAACGTGGGACAACGTGGGACACCGTTGGACATCGTTGGACATCGTTGGACACCGTGGGACAACGTGGGACAACGTGGGACAACGTGGGAAAACGTGGGACAACGTGGGACACCGTTGGACATCGCTGGACACCGTTGGACATCGTTGGACACCGTGGGACAACGTGGGACAACGTGGGACAACGTGGGACAACGTGGGACACCGTTGGACATCGTTGGACAACGTGGGACAACGTGGGACAACGTGGGACAACGTGGGACAACGTGGGACACCGTTGGACATCGTTGGACACCGTGGGACAACGTGGGACAACGTGGGACAACGTGGGACAACGTGGGACAACGTGGGAAACCATGGAACAACGTGGGACAACGTGGGACACCGTTGGACAACGTGGGACATCGTGGGACAACGTGGGACAACGTGGGACAACGTGGGACAACGTGGGACAACGTGGGACACCGTTGGACACCGTGGGACACCGTTGGACACCGTTGGACATCGTTGGACACCGTGGGACAACGTGGGACAACGTGGGACAACGTGGGACAACGTGGGACATCGTGGGACAACGTGGGACAACGTGGGACAACGTGGGACATCGTTGGACACCGTTGGACACCGTGGGACAACGTGGGACAACGTGGGACAACGTGGGACAACGTGGGACAACGTGGGACAACGTGGGACAACGTGGGACAACGTGGGACAACGTGGGACAACGTGGGACAACTTGGGACAACGTGGGACAACGTGGGACAACGTGGGACATCGTGGGACAACGTGGGACAACGTGGGACACCGTTGGACATCGTTGGACAACGTGGGACAACGTGGGACAACGTGGGACAACGTGGGACACCGTTGGACACCGTTGGACACCGTTGGACACCGTTGGACATCGTTGGACACCGTGGGACAACGTGGGACAACGTGGGACAACGTGGGAAACCATGGAACAACGTGGGACAACGTGGGACACCGTTGGACATCGTTGGACAACGTGGGACAACGTGGGACAACGTGGGACAACGTGGGACAACGTGGGACAACGTGGGACAACGTGGGACACCGTTGGACACCGTGGGACACCGTTGGACACCGTTGGACATCGTTGGACAACGTTGGACAACGTGGGACAACGTGGGAAACCATGGAACAACGTGGGACAACGTTGGACACCGTGGGACAACGTGGGACAACGTGGGACAACGTGGGAAACCATGGAACAACGTGGGACAACGTGGGACACCGTTGGACATCGTTGGACAACGTGGGACAACGTGGGACAACGTGGGACACCGTTGGACACCGTGGGACACCGTTGGACACCGTTGGACATCGTTGGACACCGTGGGACAACGTGGGACAACGTGGGACAACGTGGGACAACGTGGGACAACGTGGGACAACGTGGGACAACGTGGGACAACGTGGGACAACGTGGGACAACGTGGGACAACGTGGGACAACGTGGGACATCGTGGGACAACGTGGGACAACGTGGGACAACGTGGGACAACGTGGGACAACGTGGGAAACCGTGGAACAACGTGGGACAACGTGGGACACCGTTGGACATCGTTGGACAACGTGGGACAACGTGGGACAACGTGGGACAACGTGGGACAACGTGGGACAACGTGGGACAACTTGGGACAACGTGGGACAACGTGGGACAACGTGGGACATCGTGGGACAACGTGGGACAACGTGGGACACCGTTGGACATCGTTGGACAACGTGGGACAACGTGGGACAACGTGGGACAACGTGGGACACCGTTGGACACCGTTGGACACCGTTGGACACCGTTGGACATCGTTGGACACCGTGGGACAACGTGGGACAACGTGGGACAACGTGGGAAACCATGGAACAACGTGGGACAACGTGGGACACCGTTGGACATCGTTGGACAACGTGGGACAACGTGGGACAACGTGGGACAACGTGGGACAACGTGGGACAACGTGGGACAACGTGGGACACCGTTGGACACCGTGGGACACCGTTGGACACCGTTGGACATCGTTGGACAACGTGGGACAACGTGGGACAACGTGGGAAACCATGGAACAACGTGGGACAACGTTGGACACCGTGGGACAACGTGGGACAACGTGGGACAACGTGGGAAACCATGGAACAACGTGGGACAACGTGGGACACCGTTGGACATCGTTGGACAACGTGGGACAACGTGGGACAACGTGGGACACCGTTGGACACCGTGGGACACCGTTGGACACCGTTGGACATCGTTGGACACCGTGGGACAACGTGGGACAACGTGGGACAACGTGGGACAACGTGGGACAACGTGGGACAACGTGGGACAACGTGGGACAACGTGGGACAACGTGGGACAACGTGGGACAACGTGGGACAACGTGGGACATCGTGGGACAACGTGGGACAACGTGGGACAACGTGGGACAACGTGGGACACCGTTGGACAACGTGGGACACCGTTGGACATCGTTGGACACCGTGGGACAACGTGGGACAACGTGGGACCACGTGGGACAACGTGGGACAACGTGGGACAACGTGGGACAACGTGGGACAACGTGGGACAACGTGGGACAACGTGGGACATCGTGGGACAACGTGGGACAACGTGGGACAACGTGGGACAACGTGGGACACCGTTGGACATCGTTGGACACCGTGGGACAACGTGGGACAACGTGGGACAACGTGGGACAACGTGGGACAACGTGGGACAACGTGGGAAACCATGGAACAACGTGGGACAACGTTGGACACCGTGGGACAACGTGGGACAACGTGGGACAACGTGGGAAACCATGGAACAACGTGGGACAACGTGGGACACCGTTGGACATCGTTGGACAACGTGGGACAACGTGGGACAACGTGGGACAACGTGGGACAACGTGGGACAACGTGGGACAACGTGGGACACCGTTGGACACCGTGGGACACCGTTGGACACCGTTGGACATCGTTGGACACCGTGGGACAACGTGGGACAACGTGGGACAACGTGGGACAACGTGGGACAACGTGGGACAACGTGGGACAACGTGGGACAACGTGGGACAACGTGGGACAACGTGGGACAACGTGGGACATCGTGGGACAACGTGGGACAACGTGGGACAACGTGGGACAACGTGGGACACCGTTGGACAACGTGGGACACCGTTGGACATCGTTGGACACCGTGGGACAACGTGGGACAACTTGGGACCACGTGGGACAACGTGGGACAACGTGGGACAACGTGGGACAACGTGGGACAACGTGGGACAACGTGGGACAACGTGGGACATCGTGGGACAACGTGGGACAACGTGGGACAACGTGGGACACCGTTGGACATCGTTGGACACCGTGGGACAACGTGGGACAACGTGGGACAACGTGGGACAACGTGGGACAACGTGGGACAACGTGGGAAACCATGGAACAACGTGGGACAACGTGGGACACCGTTGGACATCGTTGGACAACGTGGGACAACGTGGGACAACGTGGGACAACGTGGGACAACGTGGGACAACGTGGGACAACGTGGGACAACGTGGGAAACCATGGAACAACGTGGGACAACGTGGGACACCGTTGGACATCGTTGGACATCGTTGGACACCGTGGGACAACGTGGGACACCGTTGGACATCGCTGGACACCGTTGGACACCGTGGGACAACGTGGGACAACGTGGGAAAACGTGGGACAACGTGGGACACCGTTGGACATCGCTGGACACCGTTGGACATCGTTGGACACCGTGGGACAACGTGGGACAACGTGGGACAACGTGGGACAACGTGGGACAACGTGGGACAACGTGGGACAACGTGGGACAACGTGGGACAACGTGGGAAACCATGGAACAACGTGGGACAACGTGGGACACCGTTGGACATCGTTGGACATCGTTGGACACCGTGGGACAACGTGGGACAACGTGGGACAACGTGGGACAACGTCGGACAACGTGGGACAACGTGGGACATCGTGGGACAACGTGGGACAACGTGGGACAACGTGGGACAACGTGGGACAACGTGGGACACCGTTGGACACCGTGGGACACCGTTGGACACCGTTGGACATCGTTGGACACCGTGGGACAACGTGGGACAACGTGGGACAACGTGGGACAACGTGGGACATCGTGGGACAACGTGGGACAACGTGGGACAACGTGGGACATCGTTGGACACCGTTGGACACCGTGGGACAACGTGGGACAACGTGGGACAACGTGGGACAACGTGGGACAACGTGGGACAACGTGGGACAACGTGGGACAACGTGGGACAACGTGGGACAACGTGGGACAACGTGGGACAACGTGGGACAACGTGGGACATCGTGGGACAACGTGGGACAACGTGGGACACCGTTGGACATCGTTGGACAACGTGGGACAACGTGGGACAACGTGGGACAACGTGGGACACCGTTGGACACCGTTGGACACCGTTGGACACCGTTGGACATCGTTGGACACCGTGGGACAACGTGGGACAACGTGGGACAACGTGGGAAACCATGGAACAACGTGGGACAACGTGGGACACCGTTGGACATCGTTGGACAACGTGGGACAACGTGGGACAACGTGGGACAACGTGGGACAACGTGGGACAACGTGGGACAACGTGGGACAACGTGGGACAACGTGGGACATCGTGGGACAACGTGGGACAACGTGGGACAACGTGGGACAACGTGGGACACCGTTGGACAACGTGGGACACCGTTGGACATCGTTGGACACCGTGGGACAACGTGGGACAACGTGGGACCACGTGGGACAACGTGGGACAACGTGGGACAACGTGGGACAACGTGGGACAACGTGGGACAACGTGGGACAACGTGGGACATCGTGGGACAACGTGGGACAACGTGGGACAACGTGGGACAACGTGGGACAACGTGGGACACCGTTGGACATCGTTGGACACCGTTGGACATCGTTGGACACCGTGGGACAACGTGGGACAACGTGGGACAACGTGGGACAACGTGGGACACCGTTGGACATCGTTGGACAACGTGGGACAACGTGGGACAACGTGGGACAACGTGGGACAACGTGGGACACCGTTGGACATCGTTGGACACCGTGGGACAACGTGGGACAACGTGGGACAACGTGGGAGACCATGGAACAACGTGGGACAACGTGGGACACCGTTGGACAACGTGGGACATCGTGGGACAACGTGGGACAACGTGGGACAACGTGGGACAACGTGGGACAACGTGGGACACCGTTGGACACCGTGGGACACCGTTGGACACCGTTGGACATCGTTGGACACCGTGGGACAACGTGGGACAACGTGGGACAACGTGGGACAACGTGGGACATCGTGGGACAACGTGGGACAACGTGGGACAACGTGGGACATCGTTGGACACCGTTGGACACCGTGGGACAACGTGGGACAACGTGGGACAACGTGGGACAACGTGGGACAACGTGGGACAACGTGGGAAACCATGGAACAACGTGGGACAACGTGGGACACCGTTGGACATCGTTGGACAACGTGGGACAACGTGGGACAACGTGGGACAACGTGGGACAACGTGGGACAACGTGGGACAACGTGGGACACCGTTGGACACCGTGGGACACCGTTGGACACCGTTGGACATCGTTGGACAACGTGGGACAACGTGGGACAACGTGGGAAACCATGGAACAACGTGGGACAACGTTGGACACCGTGGGACAACGTGGGACAACGTGGGACAACGTGGGAAACCATGGAACAACGTGGGACAACGTGGGACACCGTTGGACATCGTTGGACAACGTGGGACAACGTGGGACAACGTGGGACACCGTTGGACACCGTGGGACACCGTTGGACACCGTTGGACATCGTTGGACACCGTGGGACAACGTGGGACAACGTGGGACAACGTGGGACAACGTGGGACAACGTGGGACAACGTGGGACAACGTGGGACAACGTGGGACAACGTGGGACAACGTGGGACAACTTGGGACAACGTGGGACAACGTGGGACAACGTGGGACATCGTGGGACAACGTGGGACAACGTGGGACACCGTTGGACATCGTTGGACAACGTGGGACAACGTGGGACAACGTGGGACAACGTGGGACACCGTTGGACACCGTTGGACACCGTTGGACACCGTTGGACATCGTTGGACACCGTGGGACAACGTGGGACAACGTGGGACAACGTGGGAAACCATGGAACAACGTGGGACAACGTGGGACACCGTTGGACATCGTTGGACAACGTGGGACAACGTGGGACAACGTGGGACAACGTGGGACAACGTGGGACAACGTGGGACAACGTGGGACACCGTTGGACACCGTGGGACACCGTTGGACACCGTTGGACATCGTTGGACACCGTGGGACAACGTGGGACAACGTGGGAAACCGTGGAACAACGTGGGACAACGTTGGACACCGTGGGACAACGTGGGACAACGTGGGACAACGTGGGAAACCATGGAACAACGTGGGACAACGTGGGACACCGTTGGACATCGTTGGACAACGTGGGACAACGTGGGACAACGTGGGACACCGTTGGACACCGTGGGACACCGTTGGACACCGTTGGACATCGTTGGACACCGTGGGACAACGTGGGACAACGTGGGACAACGTGGGACAACGTGGGACAACGTGGGACAACGTGGGACAACGTGGGACAACGTGGGACAACGTGGGACAACGTGGGACAACGTGGGACAACGTGGGACATCGTGGGACAACGTGGGACAACGTGGGACAACGTGGGACAACGTGGGACACCGTTGGACAACGTGGGACACCGTTGGACATCGTTGGACACCGTGGGACAACGTGGGACAACGTGGGACCACGTGGGACAACGTGGGACAACGTGGGACAACGTGGGACAACGTGGGACAACGTGGGACAACGTGGGACAACGTGGGACATCGTGGGACAACGTGGGACAACGTGGGACAACGTGGGACAACGTGGGACACCGTTGGACATCGTTGGACACCGTGGGACAACGTGGGACAACGTGGGACAACGTGGGACAACGTGGGACAACGTGGGACAACGTGGGAAACCATGGAACAACGTGGGACAACGTTGGACACCGTGGGACAACGTGGGACAACGTGGGACAACGTGGGAAACCATGGAACAACGTGGGACAACGTGGGACACCGTTGGACATCGTTGGACAACGTGGGACAACGTGGGACAACGTGGGACAACGTGGGACAACGTGGGACAACGTGGGACAACGTGGGACACCGTTGGACACCGTGGGACACCGTTGGACACCGTTGGACATCGTTGGACACCGTGGGACAACGTGGGACAACGTGGGACAACGTGGGACAACGTGGGACAACGTGGGACAACGTGGGACAACGTGGGACAACGTGGGACAACGTGGGACAACGTGGGACAACGTGGGACATCGTGGGACAACGTGGGACAACGTGGGACAACGTGGGACAACGTGGGACACCGTTGGACAACGTGGGACACCGTTGGACATCGTTGGACACCGTGGGACAACGTGGGACAACTTGGGACCACGTGGGACAACGTGGGACAACGTGGGACAACGTGGGACAACGTGGGACAACGTGGGACAACGTGGGACAACGTGGGACATCGTGGGACAACGTGGGACAACGTGGGACAACGTGGGACACCGTTGGACATCGTTGGACACCGTGGGACAACGTGGGACAACGTGGGACAACGTGGGACAACGTGGGACAACGTGGGACAACGTGGGAAACCATGGAACAACGTGGGACAACGTGGGACACCGTTGGACATCGTTGGACAACGTGGGACAACGTGGGACAACGTGGGACAACGTGGGACAACGTGGGACAACGTGGGACAACGTGGGACAACGTGGGACAACGTGGGACACCATGGAACAACGTGGGACAACGTGGGACACCGTTGGACATCGTTGGACATCGTTGGACACCGTGGGACAACGTGGGACACCGTTGGACATCGCTGGACACCGTTGGACACCGTGGGACAACGTGGGACAACGTGGGAAAACGTGGGACAACGTGGGACACCGTTGGACATCGCTGGACACCGTTGGACATCGTTGGACACCGTGGGACAACGTGGGACAACGTGGGACAACGTGGGACAACGTGGGACAACGTGGGACAACGTGGGACAACGTGGGACAACGTGGGACAACGTGGGAAACCATGGAACAACGTGGGACAACGTGGGACACCGTTGGACATCGTTGGACATCGTTGGACACCGTGGGACAACGTGGGACAACGTGGGACAACGTGGGACAACGTCGGACAACGTGGGACAACGTGGGACATCGTGGGACAACGTGGGACAACGTGGGACAACGTGGGACAACGTGGGACAACGTGGGACACCGTTGGACACCGTGGGACACCGTTGGACACCGTTGGACATCGTTGGACACCGTGGGACAACGTGGGACAACGTGGGACAACGTGGGACAACGTGGGACATCGTGGGACAACGTGGGACAACGTGGGACAACGTGGGACATCGTTGGACACCGTTGGACACCGTGGGACAACGTGGGACAACGTGGGACAACGTGGGACAACGTGGGACAACGTGGGACAACGTGGGACAACGTGGGACAACGTGGGACAACGTGGGACAACGTGGGACAACGTGGGACAACGTGGGACAACGTGGGACATCGTGGGACAACGCGGGACAACGTGGGACACCGTTGGACATCGTTGGACAACGTGGGACAACGTGGGACAACGTGGGACAACGTGGGACACCGTTGGACACCGTTGGACACCGTTGGACACCGTTGGACATCGTTGGACACCGTGGGACAACGTGGGACAACGTGGGACAACGTGGGAAACCATGGAACAACGTGGGACAACGTGGGACACCGTTGGACATCGTTGGACAACGTGGGACAACGTGGGACAACGTGGGACAACGTGGGACAACGTGGGACAACGTGGGACAACGTGGGACACCGTTGGACACCGTGGGACACCGTTGGACACCGTTGGACATCGTTGGACACCGTGGGACAACGTGGGACAACGTGGGACAACGTGGGACAACGTGGGACAACGTGGGACAACGTGGGACAACGTGGGACAACGTGGGACAACGTGGGACAACGTGGGACAACGTGGGACATCGTGGGACAACGTGGGACAACGTGGGACAACGTGGGACAACGTGGGACACCGTTGGACAACGTGGGACACCGTTGGACATCGTTGGACACCGTGGGACAACGTGGGACAACGTGGGACCACGTGGGACAACGTGGGACAACGTGGGACAACGTGGGACAACGTGGGACAACGTGGGACAACGTGGGACAACGTGGGACATCGTGGGACAACGTGGGACAACGTGGGACAACGTGGGACAACGTGGGACAACGTGGGACACCGTTGGACATCGTTGGACACCGTTGGACATCGTTGGACACCGTGGGACAACGTGGGACAACGTGGGACAACGTGGGACAACGTGGGACACCGTTGGACATCGTTGGACAACGTGGGACAACGTGGGACAACGTGGGACAACGTGGGACAACGTGGGACACCGTTGGACATCGTTGGACACCGTGGGACAACGTGGGACAACGTGGGACAACGTGGGAGACCATGGAACAACGTGGGACAACGTGGGACACCGTTGGACAACGTGGGACATCGTGGGACAACGTGGGACAACGTGGGACAACGTGGGACAACGTGGGACAACGTGGGACACCGTTGGACACCGTGGGACACCGTTGGACACCGTTGGACATCGTTGGACACCGTGGGACAACGTGGGACAACGTGGGACAACGTGGGACAACGTGGGACATCGTGGGACAACGTGGGACAACGTGGGACAACGTGGGACATCGTTGGACACCGTTGGACACCGTGGGACAACGTGGGACAACGTGGGACAACGTGGGACAACGTGGGACAACGTGGGACAACGTGGGACAACGTGGGACAACGTGGGACAACGTGGGACAACGTGGGACAACGTGGGACAACGTGGGACAACGTGGGACAACGTGGGACATCGTGGGACAACGTGGGACAACGTGGGACACCGTTGGACATCGTTGGACAACGTGGGACAACGTGGGACAACGTGGGACAACGTGGGACACCGTTGGACACCGTTGGACACCGTTGGACACCGTTGGACATCGTTGGACACCGTGGGACAACGTGGGACAACGTGGGACAACGTGGGACACCGTTGGACATCGTTGGACAACGTGGGACAACGTGGGACAACGTGGGACAACGTGGGACAACGTGGGACAACGTGGGACAACGTGGGACACCGTTGGACACCGTGGGACACCGTTGGACACCGTTGGACATCGTTGGACAACGTGGGACAACGTGGGACAACGTGGGAAACCATGGAACAACGTGGGACAACGTTGGACACCGTGGGACAACGTGGGACAACGTGGGACAACGTGGGAAACCATGGAACAACGTGGGACAACGTGGGACACCGTTGGACATCGTTGGACAACGTGGGACAACGTGGGACAACGTGGGACACCGTTGGACACCGTGGGACACCGTTGGACACCGTTGGACATCGTTGGACACCGTGGGACAACGTGGGACAACGTGGGACAACGTGGGACAACGTGGGACAACGTGGGACAACGTGGGACAACTTGGGACAACGTGGGACAACGTGGGACAACGTGGGACAACGTGGGACAACGTGGGACATCGTGGGACAACGTGGGACAACGTGGGACAACGTGGGACAACGTGGGACACCGTTGGACAACGTGGGACACCGTTGGACATCGTTGGACACCGTGGGACAACGTGGGACAACGTGGGACCACGTGGGACAACGTGGGACAACGTGGGACAACGTGGGACAACGTGGGACAACGTGGGACAACGTGGGACACCGTGGGACATCGTGGGACAACGTGGGACAACGTGGGACAACGTGGGACAACGTGGGACACCGTTGGACATCGTTGGACACCGTGGGACAACGTGGGACAACGTGGGACAACGTGGGACAACGTGGGACAACGTGGGACAACGTGGGAAACCATGGAACAACGTGGGACAACGTTGGACACCGTGGGACAACGTGGGACAACGTGGGACAACGTGGGAAACCATGGAACAACGTGGGACAACGTGGGACACCGTTGGACATCGTTGGACAACGTGGGACACCGTTGGACATCGTTGGACACCGTGGGACAACGTGGGACAACGTGGGACAACGTGGGACAACGTGGGACAACGTGGGACAACGTGGGACAACGTGGGACAACGTGGGAAACCATGGAACAACGTGGGACAACGTGGGACACCGTTGGACATCGTTGGACATCGTTGGACACCGTGGGACAACGTGGGACAACGTGGGACAACGTGGGACAACGTGGGACAACGTGGGACACCGTTGGACATCGTTGGACACCGTGGGACAACGTGGGACAACGTGGGACAACGTGGGACAACGTGGGACAACGTGGGACAACGTGGGACAACGTGGGACAACGTGGGACAACGTGGGACAACGTGGGACAACGTGGGACATCGTGGGACAACGTGGGACAACGTGGGACAACGTGGGACAACGTGGGACACCGTTGGACAACGTGGGACACCGTTGGACATCGTTGGACACCGTGGGACAACGTGGGACAACGTGGGACAACGTGGGACAACGTGGGACAACGTGGGAAACCATGGAACAACGTGGGACAACGTGGGACACCGTTGGACATCGTTGGACATCGTTGGACACCGTGGGACAACGTGGGACACCGTTGGACATCGCTGGACACCGTTGGACACCGTGGGACAACGTGGGACAACGTGGGAAAACGTGGGACAACGTGGGACACCCTTGGACATCGCTGGACACCGTTGGACATCGTTGGACACCGTGGGACAACGTGGGACAACGTGGGACAACGTGGGACAACGTGGGACAACGTGGGACAACGTGGGACAACGTGGGAAACCATGGAACAACGTGGGACAACGTGGGACACCGTTGGACATCGTTGGACATCGTTGGACACCGTGGGACAACGTGGGACAACGTGGGACAACGTGGGAGAACGTCGGACAACGTGGGACAACGTGGGACATCGTGGGACAACGTGGGACAACGTGGGACAACGTGGGACAACGTGGGACAACGTGGGACACCGTTGGACACCGTGGGACACCGTTGGACAGCGTTGGACATCGTTGGACACCGTGGGACAACGTGGGACAACGTGGGACAACGTGGGACAACGTGGGACATCGTGGGACAACGTGGGACAACGTGGGACAACGTGGGACATCGTTGGACACCGTTGGACACCGTGGGACAACGTGGGACAACGTGGGACAACGTGGGACAACGTGGGACAACGTGGGACAACGTGGGACAACGTGGGACAACGTGGGACAACGTGGGACAACGTGGGACAACGTGGGACAACGTGGGACAACGTGGGACAACGTGGGACATCGTGGGACAACGTGGGACAACGTGGGACACCGTTGGACATCGTTGGACAACGTGGGACAACGTGGGACAACGTGGGACAACGTGGGACACCGTTGGACACCGTTGGACACCGTTGGACACCGTTGGACATCGTTGGACACCGTGGGACAACGTGGGACAACGTGGGACAACGTGGGAAACCATGGAACAACGTGGGACAACGTGGGACACCGTTGGACATCGTTGGACAACGTGGGACAACGTGGGACAACGTGGGACAACGTGGGACAACGTGGGACACCGTTGGACACCGTGGGACACCGTTGGACACCGTTGGACATCGTTGGACACCGTGGGACAACGTGGGACAACGTGGGACAACGTGGGACAACGTGGGACAACGTGGGACAACGTGGGACAACGTGGGACAACGTGGGACAACGTGGGACAACGTGGGACAACGTGGGACATCGTGGGACAACGTGAGACAACGTGGGACAACGTGGGACAACGTGGGACACCGTTGGACAACGTGGGACACCGTTGGACATCGTTGGACACCGTGGGACAACGTGGGACAACGTGGGACCACGTGGGACAACGTGGGACAACGTGGGACAACGTGGGACAACGTGGGACAACGTGGGACAACGTGGGACATCGTGGGACAACGTGGGACAACGTGGGACAACGTGGGACAACGTGGGACAACGTGGGACACCGTTGGACATCGTTGGACACCGTTGGACATCGTTGGACACCGTGGGACAACGTGGGACAACGTGGGACAACGTGGGACAACGTGGGACACCGTTGGACATCGTTGGACAACGTGGGACAACGTGGGACAACGTGGGACAACGTGGGACAACGTGGGACACCGTTGGACATCGTTGGACACCGTGGGACAACGTGGGACAACGTGGGACAACGTGGGACAACGTGGGACAACGTGGGAAACCATGGAACAACGTGGGACAACGTGGGACACCGTTGGACAACGTGGGACATCGTGGGACAACGTGGGACATCGTGGGACAACGTGGGACAACGTGGGACACCGTTGGACACCGTGGGACACCGTTGGACACCGTTGGACATCGTTGGACACCGTGGGACAACGTGGGACAACGTGGGACAACGTGGGACAACGTGGGACATCGTGGGACAACGTGGGACAACGTGGGACAACGTGGGACATCGTTGGACACCGTTGGACACCGTGGGACAACGTGGGACAACGTGGGACAACGTGGGACAACGTGGGACAACGTGGGACAACGTGGGACAACGTGGGACAACGTGGGACAACGTGGGACAACGTGGGACAACGTGGGACAACGTGGGACAACGTGGGACAACGTGGGACATCGTGGGACAACGTGGGACAACGTGGGACACCGTTGGACATCGTTGGACAACGTGGGACAACGTGGGACAACGTGGGACAACGTGGGACACCGTTGGACACCGTTGGACACCGTTGGACACCGTTGGACATCGTTGGACACCGTGGGACAACGTGGGACATCGTGGGACAACGTGGGAAACCATGGAACAACGTGGGACAACGTGGGACACCGTTGGACATCGTTGGACAACGTGGGACAACGTGGGACAACGTGGGACAACGTGGGACAACGTGGGACAACGTGGGACAACGTGGGACACCGTTGGACACCGTGGGACACCGTTGGACACCGTTGGACATCGTTGGACAACGTGGGACAACGTGGGACAACGTGGGACACCGTTGGACACCGTGGGACACCGTTGGACACCGTTGGACATCGTTGGACACCGTGGGACAACGTGGGACAACGTGGGACAACGTGGGACAACGTGGGACAACGTGGGACAACGTGGGACAACGTGGGACAACGTGGGACAACGTGGGACAACGTGGGACAACGTGGGACAACGTGGGACATCGTGGGACAACGTGGGACAACGTGGGACAACGTGGGACAACGTGGGACACCGTTGGACAACGTGGGACACCGTTGGACATCGTTGGACACCGTGGGACAACGTGGGACAACGTGGGACCACGTGGGACAACGTGGGACAACGTGGGACAACGTGGGACAACGTGGGACAACGTGGGACAACGTGGGACAACGTGGGACATCGTGGGACAACGTGGGACAACGTGGGACAACGTGGGACAACGTGGGACACCGTTGGACATCGTTGGACACCGTGGGACAACGTGGGACAACGTGGGACAACGTGGGACAACGTGGGACAACGTGGGACAACGTGGGACAACGTGGGACAACGTGGGACACCCTTGGACATCGCTGGACACCGTTGGACATCGTTGGACACCGTGGGACAACGTGGGACAACGTGGGACAACGTGGGACAACGTGGGACAACGTGGGACAACGTGGGACAACGTGGGAAACCATGGAACAACGTGGGACAACGTGGGACACCGTTGGACATCGTTGGACATCGTTGGACACCGTGGGACAACGTGGGACAACGTGGGACAACGTGGGAGAACGTCGGACAACGTGGGACAACGTGGGACATCGTGGGACAACGTGGGACAACGTGGGACAACGTGGGACAACGTGGGACAACGTGGGACACCGTTGGACACCGTGGGACACCGTTGGACACCGTTGGACATCGTTGGACACCGTGGGACAACGTGGGACAACGTGGGACAACGTGGGACAACGTGGGACATCGTGGGACAACGTGGGACAACGTGGGACAACGTGGGACATCGTTGGACACCGTTGGACACCGTGGGACAACGTGGGACAACGTGGGACAACGTGGGACAACGTGGGACAACGTGGGACAACGTGGGACAACGTGGGACAACGTTGGACAACGTGGGACAACGTGGGACAACGTGGGACAACGTGGGACAACGTGGGACAACGTGGGACATCGTGGGACAACGTGGGACAACGTGGGACACCGTTGGACATCGTTGGACAACGTGGGACAACGTGGGACAACGTGGGACAACGTGGGACACCGTTGGACACCGTTGGACACCGTTGGACACCGTTGGACATCGTTGGACACCGTGGGACAACGTGGGACAACGTGGGACAACGTGGGAAACCATGGAACAACGTGGGACAACGTGGGACACCGTTGGACATCGTTGGACAACGTGGGACAACGTGGGACAACGTGGGACAACGTGGGACAACGTGGGACACCGTTGGACACCGTGGGACACCGTTGGACACCGTTGGACATCGTTGGACACCGTGGGACAACGTGGGACAACGTGGGACAACGTGGGACAACGTGGGACAACGTGGGACAACGTGGGACAACGTGGGACAACGTGGGACAACGTGGGACAACGTGGGACAACGTGGGACATCGTGGGACAACGTGAGACAACGTGGGACAACGTGGGACAACGTGGGACACCGTTGGACAACGTGGGACACCGTTGGACATCGTTGGACACCGTGGGACAACGTGGGACAACGTGGGACCACGTGGGACAACGTGGGACAACGTGGGACAACGTGGGACAACGTGGGACAACGTGGGACAACGTGGGACATCGTGGGACAACGTGGGACAACGTGGGACAACGTGGGACAACGTGGGACAACGTGGGACACCGTTGGACATCGTTGGACACCGTTGGACATCGTTGGACACCGTGGGACAACGTGGGACAACGTGGGACAACGTGGGACAACGTGGGACACCGTTGGACATCGTTGGACAACGTGGGACAACGTGGGACAACGTGGGACAACGTGGGACAACGTGGGACACCGTTGGACATCGTTGGACACCGTGGGACAACGTGGGACAACGTGGGACAACGTGGGACAACGTGGGACAACGTGGGAAACCATGGAACAACGTGGGACAACGTGGGACACCGTTGGACAACGTGGGACATCGTGGGACAACGTGGGACATCGTGGGACAACGTGGGACAACGTGGGACACCGTTGGACACCGTGGGACACCGTTGGACACCGTTGGACATCGTTGGACACCGTGGGACAACGTGGGACAACGTGGGACAACGTGGGACAACGTGGGACATCGTGGGACAACGTGGGACAACGTGGGACAACGTGGGACATCGTTGGACACCGTTGGACACCGTGGGACAACGTGGGACAACGTGGGACAACGTGGGACAACGTGGGACAACGTGGGACAACGTGGGACAACGTGGGACAACGTGGGACAACGTGGGACAACGTGGGACAACGTGGGACAACGTGGGACAACGTGGGACAACGTGGGACATCGTGGGACAACGTGGGACAACGTGGGACACCGTTGGACATCGTTGGACAACGTGGGACAACGTGGGACAACGTGGGACAACGTGGGACACCGTTGGACACCGTTGGACACCGTTGGACACCGTTGGACATCGTTGGACACCGTGGGACAACGTGGGACATCGTGGGACAACGTGGGAAACCATGGAACAACGTGGGACAACGTGGGACACCGTTGGACATCGTTGGACAACGTGGGACAACGTGGGACAACGTGGGACAACGTGGGACAACGTGGGACAACGTGGGACAACGTGGGACACCGTTGGACACCGTGGGACACCGTTGGACACCGTTGGACATCGTTGGACAACGTGGGACAACGTGGGACAACGTGGGAAACCATGGAACAACGTGGGACAACGTTGGACACCGTGGGACAACGTGGGACAACGTGGGACAACGTGGGAAACCATGGAACAACGTGGGACAACGTGGGACACCGTTGGACATCGTTGGACAACGTGGGACAACGTGGGACAACGTGGGACACCGTTGGACACCGTGGGACACCGTTGGACACCGTTGGACATCGTTGGACACCGTGGGACAACGTGGGACAACGTGGGACAACGTGGGACAACGTGGGACAACGTGGGACAACGTGGGACAACGTGGGACAACGTGGGACAACGTGGGACAACGTGGGACAACGTGGGACAACGTGGGACATCGTGGGACAACGTGGGACAACGTGGGACAACGTGGGACAACGTGGGACACCGTTGGACAACGTGGGACACCGTTGGACATCGTTGGACACCGTGGGACAACGTGGGACAACGTGGGACCACGTGGGACAACGTGGGACAACGTGGGACAACGTGGGACAACGTGGGACAACGTGGGACAACGTGGGACAACGTGGGACATCGTGGGACAACGTGGGACAACGTGGGACAACGTGGGACAACGTGGGACACCGTTGGACATCGTTGGACACCGTGGGACAACGTGGGACAACGTGGGACAACGTGGGACAACGTGGGACAACGTGGGACAACGTGGGACAACGTGGGAAACCATGGAACAACGTGGGACAACGTTGGACACCGTGGGACAACGTGGGACAACGTGGGACAACGTGGGAAACCATGGAACAACGTGGGACAACGTGGGACACCGTGGGACAACGTGGGACAACGTGGGACAACGTGGGACAACGTGGGACATCGTGGGACAACGTGGGACAACGTGGGACAACGTGGGACAACGTGGGACAACGTGGGACAACGTGGGACAACGTGGGACAACGTGGGACAACGTGGGACAACGTGGGACAACGTGGGACAACGTGGGACAACGTGGGACAACGTGGGACATCGTGGGACAACGTGGGACAACGTGGGACAACGTGGGACAACGTGGGACACCGTTGGACAACGTGGGACACCGTTGGACATCGTTGGACACCGTGGGACAACGTGGGACAACTTGGGACCACGTGGGACAACGTGGGACAACGTGGGACAACGTGGGACAACGTGGGACAACGTGGGACAACGTGGGACATCGTGGGACAACGTGGGACAACGTGGGACAACGTGGGACACCGTTGGACATCGTTGGACACCGTGGGACAACGTGGGACAACGTGGGACAACGTGGGACAACGTGGGACAACGTGGGACAACGTGGGAAACCATGGAACAACGTGGGACAACGTGGGACACCGTTGGACATCGTTGGACAACGTGGGACAACGTGGGACAACGTGGGACAACGTGGGACAACGTGGGACAACGTGGGACAACGTGGGACAACGTGGGAAACCATGGAACAACGTGGGACAACGTGGGACACCGTTGGACATCGTTGGACATCGTTGGACACCGTGGGACAACGTGGGACACCGTTGGACATCGCTGGACACCGTTGGACACCGTGGGACAACGTGGGACAACGTGGGAAAACGTGGGACAACGTGGGACACCGTTGGACATCGCTGGACACCGTTGGACATCGTTGGACACCGTGGGACAACGTGGGACAACGTGGGACAACGTGGGACAACGTGGGACAACGTGGGACAACGTGGGACAACGTGGGACAACGTGGGACAACGTGGGAAACCATGGAACAACGTGGGACAACGTGGGACACCGTTGGACATCGTTGGACATCGTTGGACACCGTGGGACAACGTGGGACAACGTGGGACAACGTGGGACAACGTCGGACAACGTGGGACAACGTGGGACATCGTGGGACAACGTGGGACAACGTGGGACAACGTGGGACAACGTGGGACAACGTGGGACACCGTTGGACACCGTGGGACACCGTTGGACACCGTTGGACATCGTTGGACACCGTGGGACAACGTGGGACAACGTGGGACAACGTGGGACAACGTGGGACATCGTGGGACAACGTGGGACAACGTGGGACATCGTGGGACATCGTTGGACACCGTTGGACACCGTGGGACAACGTGGGACAACGTGGGACAACGTGGGACAACGTGGGACAACGTGGGACAACGTGGGACAACGTGGGACAACGTGGGACAACGTGGGACAACGTGGGACAACGTGGGACATCGTGGGACAACGTGGGACAACGTGGGACACCGTTGGACATCGTTGGACAACGTGGGACAACGTGGGACAACGTGGGACAACGTGGGACACCGTTGGACACCGTTGGACACCGTTGGACACCGTTGGACATCGTTGGACACCGTGGGACAACGTGGGACAACG
>NW_025963701.1:0-58341 GCF_910591885.1 Bombus terrestris
TGTCCCCACGTTTGTCCCACGTTGTCCCACGTTGTCCCACGTTGTCCCACGTGGTCCCACGTTGTCCCACGTTGTCCCACGGTGTTCAACGATGTCCAACGATGTCCAACGGTGTCCCACGTTGTCCCACGTTGTTCCATGGTTTCCCACGTTGTCCCACGTTGTCCCACGTTGTCCCACGGTGTCCAACGATGTCCAACGGTGTCCAACGGTGTCCAACGGTGTCCAACGGTGTCCCACGTTGTCCACGTTGTCCCACGTTGTCCCACGTTGTCCCACGTTGTCCCACGATGTCCCACGTTGTCCACGTTGTCCCACGTTGTCCCACGTTGTCCCACGTGGTCCCACGTTGTCCCACGTTGTCCCACGGTGTCCAACGATGTCCAACGGTGTCCCACGTTGTCCAACGGTGTCCCACGTTGTCCCACGTTGTCCCACGTTGTCCCACGTTGTCCCACGATGTCCCACGTTGTCCCACGTTGTCCCACGTTGTCCCACGTTGTCCCACGTTGTCCCACGTTGTCCCACGTTGTCCCACGTTGTCCCACGTTGTCCCACGTTGTCCCACGTTGTCCCACGTTGTCCCACGGTGTCCCACGGTGTCCAACGATGTCCAACGGTGTCCCACGTTGTCCCACGTTGTCCCACGTTGTCCCACGGTGTCCAACGATGTCCAACGGTGTCCAACGGTGTCCAACGGTGTCCCACGTTGTCCCACGTTGTCCCACGTTGTCCCACGTTGTCCCACGTTGTCCCACGTTGTCCCACGATGTCCCACGTTGTCCCACGTTGTCCCACGGTGTCCAACGATGTCCAACGGTGTCCAACGGTGTCCAACGGTGTCCAACGGTGTCCCACGTTGTCCCACGGTGTCCAACGATGTCCAACGGTGTCCAACGGTGTCCAACGGTGTCCAACGGTGTCCCACGTTGTCCCACTTTGTCCCACGTTGTCCCACGTTGTCCCACGTTGTCCCACGATGTCCCACGTTGTCCCACGTTGTCCCACGTTGTCCCACGATGTCCCACGTTGTCCCACGTTGTCCCTCGTTGTCCCACGTTGTCCCACGATGTCCCACGTTGTCCCACGTTGTCCCACGTTGTCCCACGTTGTCCCACGGTGTCCAACGATGTCCAACGGTGTCCAACGGTGTCCCACGGTGTCCAACGGTGTCCCACGTTGTCCCACGTTGTCCCACGTTGTCCCACGTTGTCCCACGTTGTCCCACGATGTCCCACGTTGTCCCACGTTGTCCCACGTTGTCCCACGTTGTCCCACGTTGTCCCACGTTGTCCCACGGTGTCCAACGATGTCCAACGGTGTCCAACGGTGTCCAACGGTGTCCAACGATGTCCAACGATGTCCAACGATGTCCAGCGGTGTCCAACGATGTCCAACGATGTCCAACGGTGTCCCACGATGTCCAACGATGTCCAACGATGTCCCACGTTGTCCCACGTTGTCCCACGTTGTCCCACGTTGTCCCACGATGTCCCACGTTGTCCCACGTTGTCCCACGTTGTCCCACGATGTCCCACGTTGTCCCACGTTGTCCCACGTTGTCCCACGTTGTCCCACGATGTCCCACGTTGTCCCACGTTGTCCCACGTTGTCCCACGTTGTCCCACGGTGTCCAACGATGTCCAACGGTGTCCAACGATGTCCAACGATGTCCAACGGTGTCCCACGATGTCCAACGATGTCCAACGATGTCCAACGGTGTCCAACGGTGTCCAACGGTGTCCCACGGTGTCCAACGGTGTCCCACGTTGTCCCACGTTGTCCCACGTTGTCCCACGTTGTCCAACGATGTCCCACGTTGTCCAACGGTGTCCAACGGTGTCCAACGATGTCCAACGATGTCCAACGGTGTCCCACGATGTCCAACGATGTCCAACGATGTCCAACGGTGTCCCACGTTGTCCCACGTTGTCCCACGTTGTCCCACGTTGTCCCACGTTGTCCCACGGTGTCCAACGATGTCCAACGGTGTCCCACGTTGTCCAACGGTGTCCCACGTTGTCCCACGTTGTCCCACGTTGTCCCACGTTGTCCCACGGTGTCCAACGATGTCCAACGATGTCCAACGGTGTCCAACGGTGTCCCACGGTGTCCAACGGTGTCCCACGTTGTCCCACGTTGTCCCACGTTGTCCCACGGTGTCCAACGATGTCCAACGGTGTCCAACGATGTCCAACGATGTCCAACGGTGTCCCACGATGTCCAACGATGTCCAACGATGTCCAACGGTGTCCAACGGTGTCCAACGGTGTCCCACGGTGTCCAACGGTGTCCCACGTTGTCCCACGTTGTCCCACGTTGTCCCACGTTGTCCAACGATGTCCCACGTTGTCCAACGGTGTCCAACGGTGTCCAACGGTGTCCAACGATGTCCAACGATGTCCAACGGTGTCCCACGATGTCCAACGATGTCCAACGATGTCCAACGGTGTCCCACGTTGTCCCACGTTGTCCCACGTTGTCCCACGTTGTCCCACGTTGTCCCACGGTGCCCAACGATGTCCAACGGTGTCCCACGTTGTCCAACGGTGTCCCACGTTGTCCCACGTTGTCCCACGTTGTCCCACGTTGTCCCACGGTGTCCAACGATGTCCAACGGTGTCCAACGGTGTCCCACGGTGTCCAACGGTGTCCCACGTTGTCCCACGTTGTCCCACGTTGTCCCACGTTGTCCCACGTTGTCCCACGTTGTCCCACGTTGTCCAACGATGTCCAACGGTGTCCAACGGTGTCCCACGGTGTCCAACGGTGTCCCACGTTGTCCCACGTTGTCCCACGTTGTCCCACGTTGTCCCACGTTGTCCCACGTTGTCCCACGTTGTCCCACGTTGTCCCACGTTGTCCCACGTTGTCCCACGTTGTCCCACGTTGTCCCACGGTGTCCAACGATGTCCAACGGTGTCCAACGGTGTCCAACGGTGTCCAACGGTGTCCCAAGTTGTCCCACGTTGTCCCACGTTGTCCCACGGTGTCCAACGATGTCCAACGGTGTCCCACGTTGTCCCACGGTGTCCAACGATGTCCAACGGTGTCCCACGTTGTCCAACGGTGTCCCACGTTGTCCCACGTTGTCCCACGGTGTCCAACGATGTCCAACGGTGTCCAGCGATGTCCAACGGTGTCCCACGTTGTCCCACGTTTTCCCACGTTGTCCCACGTTGTCCCACGTTGTCCCACGTTGTCCCACGTTGTCCAACGATGTCCAACGGTGTCCCACGTTGTCCCACGTTGTTCCATGGTTTCCCACGTTGTCCCACGTTGTCCCACGTTGTCCCACGTTGTCCCACGTTGTCCCACGTTGTCCCACGGTGTCCAACGATGTCCCACGTTGTCCCACGTTGTCCCACGTTGTCCCACGTTGTCCCACGTTGTCCCACGTTGTCCCACGTTGTCCCACGTTGTCCCACGTTGTCCCACGTTGTCCCACGTTGTCCCACGGTGTCCAACGATGTCCAACGGTGTCCCACGTTGTCCAACGGTGTCCCACGTTGTCCCACGTTGTCCCACGTTGTCCCACGTTGTCCCACGTTGTCCCACGTTGTCCCACGTTGTCCCACGTTGTCCCACGTTGTCCCACGTTGTCCCACGTTGTCCCACGTTGTCCCACGTTGTCCCACGTTGTCCCACGTTGTCCCACGTTGTCCCACGTTGTCCCACGTTGTCCCACGTTGTCCCACGTTGTCCCACGTTGTCCCACCTTGTCCCACGTTGTCCCACGTTGTCCCACGGTGTCCAACGGTGTCCAACGATGTCCCACGTTGTCCCACGTTGTCCCACGTTGTCCCACGTTGTCCCACGATGTCCCACGTTGTCCCACGTTGTCCCACGTTGTCCCACGTTGTCCCACGTTGTCCCACGTTGTCCCACGTTGTCCCACGTTGTCCCACGTTGTCCCACGTTGTCCCACGTTGTCCCACGGTGTCCAACGATGTCCAACGGTGTCCAGCGATGTCCAACGGTGTCCCACGTTGTCCCACGTTTTCCCACGTTGTCCCACGTTGTCCCACGGTGTCCAACGATGTCCAACGATGTCCAACGGTGTCCCACGTTGTCCCACGTTGTTCCATGGTTTCCCACGTTGTCCCACGTTGTCCCACGTTGTCCCACGGTGTCCAACGATGTCCAACGGTGTCCAACGGTGTCCAACGGTGTCCAACGGTGTCCCACGTTGTCCCACGTTGTCCCACGTTGTCCCACGTTGTCCCACGTTGTCCCACGATGTCCCACGTTGTCCCACGTTGTCCCACGTTGTCCCACGTTGTCCCACGTGGTCCCACGTTGTCCCACGTTGTCCCACGGTGTCCAACGATGTCCAACGGTGTCCCACGTTGTCCAACGGTGTCCCACGTTGTCCCACGTTGTCCCACGTTGTCCCACGTTGTCCCACGATGTCCCACGTTGTCCCACGTTGTCCCACGTTGTCCCACGTTGTCCCACGTTGTCCCACGTTGTCCCACGTTGTCCCACGTTGTCCCACGTTGTCCCACGTTGTCCCACGTTGTCCCACGTTGTCCCACGGTGTCCCACGGTGTCCAACGATGTCCAACGGTGTCCCACGTTGTCCCACGTTGTCCCACGTTGTCCCACGGTGTCCAACGATGTCCAACGGTGTCCAACGGTGTCCAACGGTGTCCCACGTTGTCCCACGTTGTCCCACGTTGTCCCACGTTGTCCCACGTTGTCCCACGTTGTCCCACGATGTCCCACGTTGTCCCACGTTGTCCCACGGTGTCCAACGATGTCCAACGGTGTCCAACGGTGTCCAACGGTGTCCAACGGTGTCCCACGTTGCCCACGGTGTCCAACGATGTCCAACGGTGTCCAACGGTGTCCAACGGTGTCCAACGGTGTCCCACGTTGTCCCACTTTGTCCCACGTTGTCCCACGTTGTCCCACGTTGTCCCACGATGTCCCACGTTGTCCCACGTTGTCCCACGTTGTCCCACGATGTCCCACGTTGTCCCACGTTGTCCCTCGTTGTCCCACGTTGTCCCACGATGTCCCACGTTGTCCCACGTTGTCCCACGTTGTCCCACGTTGTCCCACGGTGTCCAACGATGTCCAACGGTGTCCAACGGTGTCCCACGGTGTCCAACGGTGTCCCACGTTGTCCCACGTTGTCCCACGTTGTCCCACGTTGTCCCACGTTGTCCCACGATGTCCCACGTTGTCCCACGTTGTCCCACGTTGTCCCACGTTGTCCCACGTTGTCCCACGTTGTCCCACGGTGTCCAACGATGTCCAACGGTGTCCAACGGTGTCCAACGGTGTCCAACGATGTCCAACGATGTCCAACGATGTCCAGCGGTGTCCAACGATGTCCAACGATGTCCCACGTTGTCCCACGATGTCCCACGTTGTCCCACGTTGTCCCACGTTGTCCCACGATGTCCCACGTTGTCCCACGTTGTCCCACGTTGTCCCACGTTGTCCCACGATGTCCCACGTTGTCCCACGTTGTCCCACGTTGTCCCACGTTGTCCCACGGTGTCCAACGATGTCCAACGGTGTCCAACGATGTCCAACGATGTCCAACGGTGTCCCACGATGTCCAACGATGTCCAACGATGTCCAACGGTGTCCAACGGTGTCCAACGGTGTCCCACGGTGTCCAACGGTGTCCCACGTTGTCCCACGTTGTCCCACGTTGTCCCACGTTGTCCAACGATGTCCCACGTTGTCCAACGGTGTCCAACGGTGTCCAACGATGTCCAACGATGTCCAACGGTGTCCCACGATGTCCAACGATGTCCAACGATGTCCAACGGTGTCCCACGTTGTCCCACGTTGTCCCACGTTGTCCCACGTTGTCCCACGTTGTCCCACGGTGTCCAACGATGTCCAACGATGTCCAACGATGTCCAACGGTGTCCAACGGTGTCCAACGGTGTCCCACGGTGTCCAACGGTGTCCCACGTTGTCCCACGTTGTCCCACGTTGTCCCACGTTGTCCAACGATGTCCCACGTTGTCCAACGGTGTCCAACGGTGTCCAACGATGTCCAACGATGTCCAACGGTGTCCCACGATGTCCAACGATGTCCAACGATGTCCAACGGTGTCCCACGTTGTCCCACGTTGTCCCACGTTGTCCAACGATGTCCCACGTTGTCCAACGGTGTCCAACGGTGTCCAACGATGTCCAACGATGTCCAACGGTGTCCCACGATGTCCAACGATGTCCAACGATGTCCAACGGTGTCCCACGTTGTCCCACGTTGTCCCACGTTGTCCCACGTTGTCCCACGGTGTCCAACGATGTCCAACGGTGTCCCACGTTGTCCAACGGTGTCCCACGTTGTCCCACGTTGTCCCACGTTGTCCCACGTTGTCCCACGTTGTCCCACGTTGTCCCACGTTGTCCCACGTTGTCCCACGTTGTCCCACGTTGTCCCACGTTGTCCCACGTTGTCCCACGGTGTCCAACGATGTCCAACGGTGTCCAACGGTGTCCCACGGTGTCCAACGGTGTCCCACGTTGTCCCACGTTGTCCCACGTTGTCCCACGTGGTCCCACGTTGTCCCACGTTGTCCAACGATGTCCAACGGTGTCCCACGTTGTCCCACGTTGTTCCATGGTTTCCCACGTTGTCCCACGTTGTCCCACGTTGTCCCACGTTGTCCCACGTTGTCCCACGGTGTCCCACGGTGTCCAACGATGTCCAACGGTGTCCCACGTTGTCCCACGTTGTCCCACGTTGTCCCACGGTGTCCAACGATGTCCAACGGTGTCCAACGGTGTCCAACGATGTCCAACGGTGTCCAACGGTGTCCAACGGTGTCCCACGGTGTCCAACGATGTCCAACGATGTCCAACGGTGTCCAACGGTGTCCAACGGTGTCCCACGGTGTCCAACGGTGTCCCACGTTGTCCCACGTTGTCCCACGTTGTCCCACGTTGTCCCACGATGTCCCACGTTGTCCAACGGTGTCCAACGGTGTCCAACGATGTCCAACGGTGTCCAGCGATGTCCAACGGTGTCCCACGTTGTCCCACGTTTTCCCACGTTGTCCCACGTTGTCCCACGTTGTCCCACGTTGTCCCACGTTGACCAACGATGTCCAACGGTGTCCCACGTTGTCCCACGTTGTTCCATCGTTTCCCACGTTGTCCCACGTTGTCCCACGTTGTCCCACGTTGTCCCACGTTGTCCCACGTTGTCCCACGGTGTCCAACGATGTCCCACGTTGTCCCACGTTGTCCCACGTTGTCCCACGTTGTCCCACGTTGTCCCACGTTGTCCCACGTTGTCCCACGTTGTCCCACGTTGTCCCACGGTGTCCAACGATGTCCAACGGTGTCCAACGGTGTCCCACGGTGTCCAACGGTGTCCCACGTTGTCCCACGTTGTCCCACGTTGTCCCACGTTGTCCCACGTTGTCCCACGATGTCCAACGGTGTCCCACGTTGTCCCACGTTGTTCCATGGTTTCCCACGTTGTCCCACGTTGTCCCACGTTGTCCCACGTTGTCCCACGTTGTCCCACGTTGTCCCACGGTGTCCAACGATGTCCCACGTTGTCCCACGTTGTCCCACGTTGTCCCACGTTGTCCCACGTTGTCCCACGTTGTCCCACGTTGTCCCACGGTGTCCAACGATGTCCAACGGTGTCCAACGGTGTCCAACGGTGTCCAACGGTGTCCCAAGTTGTCCCACGTTGTCCCACGTTGTCCCACGTTGTCCCACGTTGTCCCACGTTGTCCCACGTTGTCCCACGGTGTCCAACGATGTCCAACGGTGTCCAACGGTGTCCCACGGTGTCCAACGGTGTCCCACGTTGTCCCACGTTGTCCCACGTTGTCCCACGTTGTCCCACGTTGTCCCACGTTGTCCCACGTTGTCCAACGATGTCCAACGGTGTCCCACGTTGTCCCACGTTGTTCCATGGTTTCCCACGTTGTCCCACGTTGTCCCACGTTGTCCCACGGTGTCCAACGATGTCCAACGATGTCCAACGGTGTCCAACGGTGTCCCACGATGTCCAACGATGTCCAACGATGTCCAACGGTGTCCAACGATGTCCAACGGTGTCCAACGATGTCCTACGATGTCCAACGGTGTCCCACGATGTCCAACGATATCCAACGATGTCCAACGGTGTCCAATGGTGTCCAACGGTGTCCCACGGTGTCCAACGGTGTCCCACGTTGTCCCACGTTGTCCCACGTTGTCCCACGTTGTCCCACGTTGTCCCACGGTGTCCAACGATGTCCAACGGTGTCCCACGTTGTCCAACGGTGTCCCACGTTGTCCCACGTTGTCCCACGTTGTCCCACGTTGTCCCACGTTGTCCCACGTTGTCCCACGTTGTCCCACGTTGTCCCACGTTGTCCCACGTTGTCCCACGGTGTCCAACGATGTCCAACGGTGTCCAACGGTGTCCCACGGTGTCCAACGGTGTCCCACGTTGTCCCACGTTGTCCCACGTTGTCCCACGTTGTCCCACGTTGTCCCACGTTGTCCAACGATGTCCAACGGTGTCCCACGTTGTCCCACGATGTTCCATGGTTTCCCACGTTGTCCCACGTTGTCCCACGTTGTCCCACGGTGTCCAACGATGTCCAACGGTGTCCCACGTTGTCCAACGGTGTCCCACGTTGTCCCACGTTGTCCCACGTTGTCCCACGTTGTCCCACGATGTCCCACGTTGTCCCACGTTGTCCCACGGTGTCCCACGTTGTCCCACGTTGTCCCACGTTGTCCCACGTTGTCCCACGTTGTCCCACGTTGTCCCACGTTGTCCCACGTTGTCCCACGGTGTCCAACGATGTCCAACGGTGTCCAACGGTGTCCCACGGTGTCCAACGGTGTCCCACGTTGTCCCACGTTGTCCCACGTTGTCCCACGTTGTCCCACGTTGTCCCACGTTGTCCCACGTTGTCCCACGTTGTCCCACGTTGTCCCACGTTGTCCCACGTTGTCCCACGTTGTCCCACGTTGTCCCACGTTGTCCCACCTTGTCCCACGTTGTCCCACGTTGTCCCACGGTGTCCAACGGTGTCCAACGATGTCCCACGTTGTCCCACGTTGTCCCACGTTGTCCCACGTTGTCCCACGATGTCCCACGTTGTCCCACGTTGTCCCACGTTGTCCCACGTTGTCCCACGTTGTCCCACGTTGTCCCACGTTGTCCCACGTTGTCCCACGTTGTCCCACGTTGTCCCACGGTGTCCAACGATGTCCAACGGTGTCCAGCGATGTCCAACGGTGTCCCACGTTGTCCCACGTTTTCCCACGTTGTCCCACGTTGTCCCACGTTGTCCCACGTTGTCCCACGTTGTCCCACGTTGTCCCACGTTGTCCCACGTTGTCCCACGTTGTCCCACCTTGTCCCACGTTGTCCCACGTTGTCCCACGGTGTCCAACGGTGTCCAACGATGTCCCACGTTGTCCCACGTTGTCCCACGTTGTCCCACGTTGTCCCACGATGTCCCACGTTGTCCCACGTTGTCCCACGTTGTCCCACGTTGTCCCACGTTGTCCCACGTTGTCCCACGTTGTCCCACGTTGTCCCACGTTGTCCCACGTTGTCCCACGTTGTCCCACGTTGTCCCACGTTGTCCCACGTTGTCCCACGTTGTCCCACGGTGTCCAACGATGTCCAACGGTGTCCAACGGTGTCCCACGGTGTCCAACGGTGTCCCACGTTGTCCCACGTTGTCCCACGTTGTCCCACGTTGTCCCACGTTGTCCCACGTTGTCCCACGTTGTCCAACGATGTCCAACGGTGTCCCACGTTGTCCCACGATGTTCCATGGTTTCCCACGTTGTCCCACGTTGTCCCACGTTGTCCCACGGTGTCCAACGATGTCCAACGGTGTCCCACGTTGTCCAACGGTGTCCCACGTTGTCCCACGTTGTCCCACGTTGTCCCACGTTGTCCCACGATGTCCCACGTTGTCCCACGTTGTCCCACGGTGTCCCACGTTGTCCCACGTTGTCCCACGTTGTCCCACGTTGTCCCACGTTGTCCCACGTTGTCCCACGTTGTCCCACGTTGTCCCACGGTGTCCAACGATGTCCAACGGTGTCCAACGGTGTCCCACGGTGTCCAACGGTGTCCCACGTTGTCCCACGTTGTCCCACGTTGTCCCACGTTGTCCCACGTTGTCCCACGTTGTCCCACGTTGTCCCACGTTGTCCCACGTTGTCCCACGTTGTCCCACGTTGTCCCACGTTGTCCCACGTTGTCCCACGTTGTCCCACGTTGTCCCACGTTGTCCCACCTTGTCCCACGGTGTCCAACGATGTCCAACGGTGTCCAACGGTGTCCAACGGTGTCCAACGGTGTCCCAAGTTGTCCCACGTTGTCCCACGTTGTCCCACGTTGTCCCACGTTGTCCCACGTTGTCCCACGTTGTCCCACGGTGTCCAACGATGTCCAACGGTGTCCAACGGTGTCCCACGGTGTCCAACGGTGTCCCACGTTGTCCCACGTTGTCCCACGTTGTCCCACGTTGTCCCACGTTGTCCCACGTTGTCCCACGTTGTCCAACGATGTCCAACGGTGTCCCACGTTGTCCCACGTTGTTCCATGGTTTCCCACGTTGTCCCACGTTGTCCCACGTTGTCCCACGGTGTCCAACGATGTCCAACGATGTCCAACGGTGTCCAACGGTGTCCCACGATGTCCAACGATGTCCAACGATGTCCAACGGTGTCCAACGATGTCCAACGGTGTCCAACGATGTCCTACGATGTCCAACGGTGTCCCACGATGTCCAACGATATCCAACGATGTCCAACGGTGTCCAATGGTGTCCAACGGTGTCCCACGGTGTCCAACGGTGTCCCACGTTGTCCCACGTTGTCCCACGTTGTCCCACGTTGTCCCACGTTGTCCCACGGTGTCCAACGATGTCCCACGGTGTCCCACGTTGTCCAACGGTGTCCCACGTTGTCCCACGTTGTCCCACGTTGTCCCACGTTGTCCCACGTTGTCCCACGTTGTCCCACGTTGTCCCACGTTGTCCCACGTTGTCCCACGTTGTCCCACGGTGTCCAACGATGTCCAACGGTGTCCAACGGTGTCCCACGGTGTCCAACGGTGTCCCACGTTGTCCCACGTTGTCCCACGTTGTCCCACGTTGTCCCACGTTGTCCCACGTTGTCCAACGATGTCCAACGGTGTCCCACGTTGTCCCACGATGTTCCATGGTTTCCCACGTTGTCCCACGTTGTCCCACGTTGTCCCACGGTGTCCAACGATGTCCAACGGTGTCCCACGTTGTCCAACGGTGTCCCACGTTGTCCCACGTTGTCCCACGTTGTCCCACGTTGTCCCACGATGTCCCACGTTGTCCCACGTTGTCCCACGGTGTCCCACGTTGTCCCACGTTGTCCCACGTTGTCCCACGTTGTCCCACGTTGTCCCACGTTGTCCCACGTTGTCCCACGTTGTCCCACGGTGTCCAACGATGTCCAACGGTGTCCAACGGTGTCCCACGGTGTCCAACGGTGTCCCACGTTGTCCCACGTTGTCCCACGTTGTCCCACGTTGTCCCACGTTGTCCCACGTTGTCCCACGTTGTCCCACGTTGTCCCACGTTGTCCCACGTTGTCCCACGTTGTCCCACGTTGTCCCACGTTGTCCCACGTTGTCCCACCTTGTCCCACGTTGTCCCACGTTGTCCCACGGTGTCCAACGGTGTCCAACGATGTCCCACGTTGTCCCACGTTGTCCCACGTTGTCCCACGTTGTCCCACGATGTCCCACGTTGTCCCACGTTGTCCCACGTTGTCCCACGTTGTCCCACGTTGTCCCACGTTGTCCCACGTTGTCCCACGTTGTCCCACGTTGTCCCACGTTGTCCCACGGTGTCCAACGATGTCCAACGGTGTCCAGCGATGTCCAACGGTGTCCCACGTTGTCCCACGTTTTCCCACGTTGTCCCACGTTGTCCCACGGTGTCCAACGATGTCCAACGATGTCCAACGGTGTCCCACGTTGTCCCACGTTGTTCCATGGTTTCCCACGTTGTCCCACGTTGTCCCACGTTGTCCCACGGTGTCCAACGATGTCCAACGGTGTCCAACGGTGTCCAACGGTGTCCAACGGTGTCCCACGTTGTCCCACGTTGTCCCACGTTGTCCCACGTTGTCCCACGTTGTCCCACGATGTCCCACGTTGTCCCACGTTGTCCCACGTTGTCCCACGTTGTCCCACGTGGTCCCACGTTGTCCCACGTTGTCCCACGGTGTCCAACGATGTCCAACGGTGTCCCACGTTGTCCAACGGTGTCCCACGTTGTCCCACGTTGTCCCACGTTGTCCCACGTTGTCCCACGATATCCCACGTTGTCCCACGTTGTCCCACGTTGTCCCACGTTGTCCCACGTTGTCCCACGTTGTCCCACGTTGTCCCACGTTGTCCCACGTTGTCCCACGTTGTCCCACGTTGTCCCACGTTGTCCCACGTTGTCCCACGTTGTCCCACGTTGTCCCACGTTGTCCCACGTTGTCCCACGTTGTCCCACCTTGTCCCACGTTGTCCCACGTTGTCCCACGGTGTCCAACGGTGTCCAACGATGTCCCACGTTGTCCCACGTTGTCCCACGTTGTCCCACGTTGTCCCACGATGTCCCACGTTGTCCCACGTTGTCCCACGTTGTCCCACGTTGTCCCACGTTGTCCCACGTTGTCCCACGTTGTCCCACGTTGTCCCACGTTGTCCCACGTTGTCCCACGGTGTCCAACGATGTCCAACGGTGTCCAGCGATGTCCAACGGTGTCCCACGTTGTCCCACGTTTTCCCACGTTGTCCCACGTTGTCCCACGGTGTCCAACGATGTCCAACGATGTCCAACGGTGTCCCACGTTGTCCCACGTTGTTCCATGGTTTCCCACGTTGTCCCACGTTGTCCCACGTTGTCCCACGGTGTCCAACGATGTCCAACGGTGTCCAACGGTGTCCAACGGTGTCCAACGGTGTCCCACGTTGTCCCACGTTGTCCCACGTTGTCCCACGTTGTCCCACGTTGTCCCACGGTGTCCAACGATGTCCAACGGTGTCCAACGGTGTCCAACGGTGTCCAACGGTGTCCCACGTTGTCCCACGTTGTCCCACGTTGTCCCACGTTGTCCCACGTTGTCCCACGATGT
This sequence comes from Bombus terrestris, assembly GCF_910591885.1. NCBI lineage: Eukaryota > Metazoa > Arthropoda > Insecta > Hymenoptera > Apidae > Bombus > Bombus terrestris. The sequence goes on from NW_025963701.1 coordinate 13,123, forward strand.
CCCACGTTGTCCCACGTTGTCCCACGTTGTCCCACGTTGTCCCACGTGGTCCCACGTTGTCCCACGTTGTCCCACGGTGTCCAACGATGTCCAACGGTGTCCCACGTTGTCCAACGGTGTCCCACGTTGTCCCACGTTGTCCCACGTTGTCCCACGTTGTCCCACGATATCCCACGTTGTCCCACGTTGTCCCACGTTGTCCCACGTTGTCCCACGTTGTCCCACGTTGTCCCACGTTGTCCCACGTTGTCCCACGTTGTCCCACGTTGTCCCACGTTGTCCCACGTTGTCCCACGTTGTCCCACGTTGTCCCACGTTGTCCCACGTTGTCCCACGTTGTCCCACGTTGTCCCACCTTGTCCCACGTTGTCCCACGTTGTCCCACGGTGTCCAACGGTGTCCAACGATGTCCCACGTTGTCCCACGTTGTCCCACGTTGTCCCACGTTGTCCCACGATGTCCCACGTTGTCCCACGTTGTCCCACGTTGTCCCACGTTGTCCCACGTTGTCCCACGTTGTCCCACGTTGTCCCACGTTGTCCCACGTTGTCCCACGTTGTCCCACGGTGTCCAACGATGTCCAACGGTGTCCAGCGATGTCCAACGGTGTCCCACGTTGTCCCACGTTTTCCCACGTTGTCCCACGTTGTCCCACGGTGTCCAACGATGTCCAACGATGTCCAACGGTGTCCCACGTTGTCCCACGTTGTTCCATGGTTTCCCACGTTGTCCCACGTTGTCCCACGTTGTCCCACGGTGTCCAACGATGTCCAACGGTGTCCAACGGTGTCCAACGGTGTCCAACGGTGTCCCACGTTGTCCCACGTTGTCCCACGTTGTCCCACGTTGTCCCACGTTGTCCCACGATGTCCCACGTTGTCCCACGTTGTCCCACGTTGTCCCACGTTGTCCCACGTGGTCCCACGTTGTCCCACGTTGTCCCACGGTGTCCAACGATGTCCAACGGTGTCCCACGGTGTCCAACGATGTCCAACGGTGTCCAACGGTGTCCCACGGTGTCCAACGGTGTCCCACGTTGTCCCACGTTGTCCCACGTTGTCCCACGTTGTCCCACGTTGTCCCACGTTGTCCCACGTTGTCCAACGATGTCCAACGGTGTCCCACGTTGTCCCACGTTGTTCCATGGTTTCCCACGTTGTCCCACGTTGTCCCACGTTGTCCCACGGTGTCCAACGATGTCCAACGATGTCCAACGGTGTCCAACGGTGTCCCACGATGTCCAACGATGTCCAACGATGTCCAACGGTGTCCAACGATGTCCAACGGTGTCCAACGATGTCCTACGATGTCCAACGGTGTCCCACGATGTCCAACGATGTCCAACGATGTCCAACGGTGTCCAACGGTGTCCAACGGTGTCCCACGGTGTCCAACGGTGTCCCACGTTGTCCCACGTTGTCCCACGTTGTCCCACGTTGTCCCACGTTGTCCCACGGTGTCCAACGATGTCCAACGGTGTCCCACGTTGTCCAACGGTGTCCCACGTTGTCCCACGTTGTCCCACGTTGTCCCACGTTGTCCCACGTTGTCCCACGTTGTCCCACGTTGTCCCACGTTGTCCCACGTTGTCCCACGTTGTCCCACGTTGTCCCACGGTGTCCAACGATGTCCAACGGTGTCCAACGGTGTCCCACGGTGTCCCACGTTGTCCCACGTTGTCCCACGTTGTCCCACGGTGTCCAACGATGTCCCACGATGTCCCACGTTGTCCCACGTTGTCCCACGTTGTCCCACGGTGTCCCACGTTGTCCCACGTTGTCCCACGTTTTCCCACGTTGTCCCACGTTGTCCCACGTTGTCCCACGTTGTCCCACGGTGTCCAACGATGTCCAACGGTGTCCAACGGTGTCCCACGGTGTCCAACGGTGTCCCACGTTGTCCCACGTTGTCCCACGTTGTCCCACGTTGTCCCACGTTGTCCCACGTTGTCCCACGTTGTCCAACGATGTCCAACGGTGTCCCACGTTGTCCCACGTTGTTCCATGGTTTCCCACGTTGTCCCACGTTGTCCCACGTTGTCCCACGGTGTCCAACGATGTCCAACGATGTCCAACGGTGTCCAACGGTGTCCCACGATGTCCAACGATGTCCAACGATGTCCAACGGTGTCCAACGATGTCCAACGGTGTCCAACGATGTCCTACGATGTCCAACGGTGTCCCACGATGTCCAACGATGTCCAACGATGTCCAACGGTGTCCAACGGTGTCCAACGGTGTCCCACGGTGTCCAACGGTGTCCCACGTTGTCCCACGTTGTCCCACGTTGTCCCACGTTGTCCCACGTTGTCCCACGGTGTCCAACGATGTCCAACGGTGTCCCACGTTGTCCAACGGTGTCCCACGTTGTCCCACGTTGTCCCACGTTGTCCCACGTTGTCCCACGTTGTCCCACGTTGTCCCACGTTGTCCCACGTTGTCCCACGTTGTCCCACGTTGTCCCACGTTGTCCCACGGTGTCCAACGATGTCCAACGGTGTCCCACGGTGTCCCACGGTGTCCCACGTTGTCCCACGTTGTCCCACGTTGTCCCACGGTGTCCAACGATGTCCAACGGTGTCCCACGTTGTCCCACGTTGTCCCACGTTGTCCCACGTTGTCCCACGTTGTCCCACGTTGTCCCACGTTGTCCCACGTGGTCCCACGTTGTCCCACGTTGTCCCACGGTGTCCAACGATGTCCAACGGTGTCCCACGTTGTCCAACGGTGTCCCACGTTGTCCCACGTTGTCCCACGTTGTCCCACGTTGTCCCACGATGTCCCACGTTGTCCCACGTTGTCCCACGTTGTCCCACGTTGTCCCACGTTGTCCCACGTTGCCCCACGTTGTCCCACGTTGTCCCACGTTGTCCCACGTTGTCCCACGTTGTCCCACGGTGTCCAACGATGTCCAACGGTGTCCCACGGTGTCCCACGGTGTCCAACGGTGTCCCACGTTGTCCCACGTTGTCCCACGTTGTCCCACGTTGTCCCACGTTGTCCCACGTTGTCCCACGTTGTCCCACGTTGTCCCACGTTGTCCCACGTTGTCCCACGTTGTCCCACCTTGTCCCACGTTGTCCCACGTTGTCCCACGGTGTCCAACGGTGTCCAACGATGTCCCACGTTGTCCCACGTTGTCCCACGTTGTCCCACGTTGTCCCACGATGTCCCACGTTGTCCCACGTTGTCCCACGTTGTCCCACGTTGTCCCACGTTGTCCCACGTTGTCCCACGTTGTCCCACGTTGTCCCACGTTGTCCCACGTTGTCCCACGTTGTCCCACGGTGTCCAACGATGTCCAACGGTGTCCCACGTTGTCCAACGGTGTCCCACGTTGTCCCACGTTGTCCCACGTTGTCCCACGTTGTCCCACGTTGTCCCACGTTGTCCCACGTTGTCCCACGTTGTCCCACGGTGTCCAACGATGTCCAACGGTGTCCAACGGTGTCCCACGGTGTCCAACGGTGTCCCACGTTGTCCCACGTTGTCCCACGTTGTCCCACGTTGTCCCACGTTGTCCCACGTTGTCCAACGATGTCCAACGGTGTCCCACGTTGTCCCACGTTGTTCCATGGTTTCCCACGTTGTCCCACGTTGTCCCACGTTGTCCCACGTTGTCCCACGTTGTCCCACGTTGTCCCACGGTGTCCAACGATGTCCAACGGTGTCCCACGTTGTCCCACGTTGTCCCACGTTGTCCCACGTTGTCCCACGATGTCCCACGTTGTCCCACGTTGTCCCACGTTGTCCCACGTTGTCCCACGTTGTCCCACGTTGTCCCACGTTGTCCCACGTGGTCCCACGTTGTCCCACGTTGTCCCACGGTGTCCAACGATGTCCAACGGTGTCCCACGTTGTCCAACGGTGTCCCACGTTGTCCCACGTTGTCCCACGTTGTCCCACGTTGTCCCACGATGTCCCACGTTGTCCCACGTTGTCCCACGTTGTCCCACGTTGTCCCACGTTGTCCCACGTTGTCCCACGTTGTCCCACGTTGTCCCACGTTGTCCCACGTTGTCCCACGTTGTCCCACGGTGTCCAACGATGTCCAACGGTGTCCAACGGTGTCCCACGGTGTCCAACGGTGTCCCACGTTGTCCCACGTTGTCCCACGTTGTCCCACGTTGTCCCACGTTGTCCCACGTTGTCCCACGTTGTCCCACGTTGTCCCACGTTGTCCCACCTTGTCCCACGTTGTCCCACGTTGTCCCACGGTGTCCAACGGTGTCCAACGATGTCCCACGTTGTCCCACGTTGTCCCACGTTGTCCCACGTTGTCCCACGATGTCCCACGTTGTCCCACGTTGTCCCACGTTGTCCCACGTTGTCCCACGTTGTCCCACGTTGTCCCACGTTGTCCCACGTTGTCCCACGTTGTCCCACGTTGTCCCACGTTGTCCCACGTTGTCCCACGTTTTCCCACGTTGTCCCACGGTGTCCAACGATGTCCAACGGTGTCCAGCGATGTCCAACGGTGTCCCACGTTGTCCCACGTTTTCCCACGTTGTCCCACGTTGTCCCACGGTGTCCAACGATGTCCAACGATGTCCAACGGTGTCCCACGTTGTCCCACGTTGTTCCATGGTTTCCCACGTTGTCCCACGTTGTCCCACGTTGTTCCATGGTTTCCCACGTTGTCCCACGTTGTCCCACGTTGTCCCACGGTGTCCAACGATGTCCAACGGTGTCCAACGGTGTCCAACGGTGTCCAACGGTGTCCCACGTTGTCCCACGTTGTCCCACGTTGTCCCACGTTGTCCCACGTTGTCCCACGATGTCCCACGTTGTCCCACGTTGTCCCACGTTGTCCCACGTTGTCCCACGGTGTCCAACGATGTCCAACGGTGTCCCACGTTGTCCAACGGTGTCCCACGTTGTCCCACGTTGTCCCACGTTGTCCCACGTTGTCCCACGTTGTCCAACGGTGTCCAACGGTGTCCCACGGTGTCCCACGTTGTCCCACGTTGTCCCACGTTGTCCCACGGTGTCCAACGATGTCCCACGATGTCCCACGTTGTCCCACGTTGTCCCACGTTGTCCCACGGTGTCCCACGTTGTCCCACGTTGTCCCACGTTTTCCCACGTTGTCCCACGTTGTCCCACGTTGTCCCACGTTGTCCCACGGTGTCCAACGATGTCCAACGGTGTCCAACGGTGTCCCACGGTGTCCAACGGTGTCCCACGTTGTCCCACGTTGTCCCACGTTGTCCCACGTTGTCCCACGTTGTCCCACGTTGTCCCACGTTGTCCAACGATGTCCAACGGTGTCCCACGTTGTCCCACGTTGTTCCATGGTTTCCCACGTTGTCCCACGTTGTCCCACGTTGTCCCACGGTGTCCAACGATGTCCAACGATGTCCAACGGTGTCCAACGGTGTCCCACGATGTCCAACGATGTCCAACGATGTCCAACGGTGTCCAACGATGTCCAACGGTGTCCAACGATGTCCTACGATGTCCAACGGTGTCCCACGATGTCCAACGATGTCCAACGATGTCCAACGGTGTCCAACGGTGTCCAACGGTGTCCCACGGTGTCCAACGGTGTCCCACGTTGTCCCACGTTGTCCCACGTTGTCCCACGTTGTCCCACGTTGTCCCACGGTGTCCAACGATGTCCAACGGTGTCCCACGTTGTCCAACGGTGTCCCACGTTGTCCCACGTTGTCCCACGTTGTCCCACGTTGTCCCACGTTGTCCCACGTTGTCCCACGTTGTCCCACGTTGTCCCACGTTGTCCCACGTTGTCCCACGTTGTCCCACGGTGTCCCACGGTGTCCAACGGTGTCCAACGGTGTCCCACGGTGTCCCACGTTGTCCCACGTTGTCCCACGTTGTCCCACGGTGTCCAACGATGTCCAACGGTGTCCCACGTTGTCCCACGTTGTCCCACGTTGTCCCACGTTGTCCCACGTTGTCCCACGTTGTCCCACGTTGTCCCACGTGGTCCCACGTTGTCCCACGTTGTCCCACGGTGTCCAACGATGTCCAACGGTGTCCCACGTTGTCCAACGGTGTCCCACGTTGTCCCACGTTGTCCCACGTTGTCCCACGTTGTCCCACGATGTCCCACGTTGTCCCACGTTGTCCCACGTTGTCCCACGTTGTCCCACGTTGTCCCACGTTGCCCCACGTTGTCCCACGTTGTCCCACGTTGTCCCACGTTGTCCCACGTTGTCCCACGGTGTCCAACGATGTCCAACGGTGTCCAACGGTGTCCAACGGTGTCCAACGGTGTCCCACGTTGTCCCACGTTGTCCCACGTTGTCCCACGTTGTCCCACGTTGTCCCACGTTGTCCCACGTTGTCCCACGTTGTCCCACGTTGTCCCACGTTGTCCCACGTTGTCCCACCTTGTCCCACGTTGTCCCACGTTGTCCCACGGTGTCCAACGGTGTCCAACGATGTCCCACGTTGTCCCACGTTGTCCCACGTTGTCCCACGTTGTCCCACGATGTCCCACGTTGTCCCACGTTGTCCCACGTTGTCCCACGTTGTCCCACGTTGTCCCACGTTGTCCCACGTTGTCCCACGTTGTCCCACGTTGTCCCACGTTGTCCCACGTTGTCCCACGGTGTCCAACGATGTCCAACGGTGTCCCACGTTGTCCAACGGTGTCCCACGTTGTCCCACGTTGTCCCACGTTGTCCCACGTTGTCCCACGTTGTCCCACGTTGTCCCACGTTGTCCCACGTTGTCCCACGGTGTCCAACGATGTCCAACGGTGTCCAACGGTGTCCCACGGTGTCCAACGGTGTCCCACGTTGTCCCACGTTGTCCCACGTTGTCCCACGTTGTCCCACGTTGTCCCACGTTGTCCAACGATGTCCAACGGTGTCCCACGTTGTCCTACGTTGTTCCATGGTTTCCCACGTTGTCCCACGTTGTCCCACGTTGTCCCACGTTGTCCCACGTTGTCCCACGTTGTCCCACGGTGTCCAACGATGTCCAACGGTGTCCCACGTTGTCCCACGTTGTCCCACGTTGTCCCACGTTGTCCCACGATGTCCCACGTTGTCCCACGTTGTCCCACGTTGTCCCACGTTGTCCCACGTTGTCCCACGTTGTCCCACGTTGTCCCACGTGGTCCCACGTTGTCCCACGTTGTCCCACGGTGTCCAACGATGTCCAACGGTGTCCCACGTTGTCCAACGGTGTCCCACGTTGTCCCACGTTGTCCCACGTTGTCCCACGTTGTCCCACGATGTCCCACGTTGTCCCACGTTGTCCCACGTTGTCCCACGTTGTCCCACGTTGTCCCACGTTGTCCCACGTTGTCCCACGTTGTCCCACGTTGTCCCACGTTGTCCCACGTTGTCCCACGGTGTCCAACGATGTCCAACGGTGTCCAACGGTGTCCCACGGTGTCCAACGGTGTCCCACGTTGTCCCACGTTGTCCCACGTTGTCCCACGTTGTCCCACGTTGTCCCACGTTGTCCCACGTTGTCCCACGTTGTCCCACGTTGTCCCACCTTGTCCCACGTTGTCCCACGTTGTCCCACGGTGTCCAACGGTGTCCAACGATGTCCCACGTTGTCCCACGTTGTCCCACGTTGTCCCACGTTGTCCCACGATGTCCCACGTTGTCCCACGTTGTCCCACGTTGTCCCACGTTGTCCCACGTTGTCCCACGTTGTCCCACGTTGTCCCACGTTGTCCCACGTTGTCCCACGTTGTCCCACGTTGTCCCACGTTGTCCCACGTTTTCCCACGTTGTCCCACGGTGTCCAACGATGTCCAACGGTGTCCAGCGATGTCCAACGGTGTCCCACGTTGTCCCACGTTTTCCCACGTTGTCCCACGTTGTCCCACGGTGTCCAACGATGTCCAACGATGTCCAACGGTGTCCCACGTTGTCCCACGTTGTTCCATGGTTTCCCACGTTGTCCCACGTTGTCCCACGTTGTTCCATGGTTTCCCACGTTGTCCCACGTTGTCCCACGTTGTCCCACGGTGTCCAACGATGTCCAACGGTGTCCAACGGTGTCCAACGGTGTCCAACGGTGTCCCACGTTGTCCCACGTTGTCCCACGTTGTCCCACGTTGTCCCACGTTGTCCCACGATGTCCCACGTTGTCCCACGTTGTCCCACGTTGTCCCACGTTGTCCCACGGTGTCCAACGATGTCCAACGGTGTCCCACGTTGTCCAACGGTGTCCCACGTTGTCCCACGTTGTCCCACGTTGTCCCACGTTGTCCCACGTTGTCCCACGTTGTCCCACGTTGTCCCACGTTGTCCCACGGTGTCCAACGATGTCCAACGGTGTCCAACGGTGTCCCACGGTGTCCAACGGTGTCCCACGTTGTCCCACGTTGTCCCACGTTGTCCCACGTTGTCCCACGTTGTCCCACGTTGTCCAACGATGTCCAACGGTGTCCCACGTTGTCCCACGTTGTTCCATGGTTTCCCACGTTGTCCCACGTTGTCCCACGTTGTCCCACGTTGTCCCACGTTGTCCCACGTTGTCCCACGGTGTCCAACGATGTCCAACGGTGTCCCACGTTGTCCCACGTTGTCCCACGTTGTCCCACGTTGTCCCACGATGTCCCACGTTGTCCCACGTTGTCCCACGTTGTCCCACGTTGTCCCACGTTGTCCCACGTTGTCCCACGTTGTCCCACGTGGTCCCACGTTGTCCCACGTTGTCCCACGGTGTCCAACGATGTCCAACGGTGTCCCACGTTGTCCAACGGTGTCCCACGTTGTCCCACGTTGTCCCACGTTGTCCCACGTTGTCCCACGATGTCCCACGTTGTCCCACGTTGTCCCACGTTGTCCCACGTTGTCCCACGTTGTCCCACGTTGTCCCACGTTGTCCCACGTTGTCCCACGTTGTCCCACGTTGTCCCACGTTGTCCCACGGTGTCCAACGATGTCCAACGGTGTCCAACGGTGTCCCACGGTGTCCAACGGTGTCCCACGTTGTCCCACGTTGTCCCACGTTGTCCCACGTTGTCCCACGTTGTCCCACGTTGTCCCACGTTTTCCCCCGTTGTCCCACGTTGTCCCACCTTGTCCCACGTTGTCCCACGTTGTCCCACGGTGTCCAACGGTGTCCAACGATGTCCCACGTTGTCCCACGTTGTCCCACGTTGTCCCACGTTGTCCCACGATGTCCCACGTTGTCCCACGTTGTCCCACGTTGTCCCACGTTGTCCCACGTTGTCCCACGTTGTCCCACGTTGTCCCACGTTGTCCCACGTTGTCCCACGTTGTCCCACGTTGTCCCACGTTGTCCCACGTTGTCCCACGGTGTCCAACGATGTCCAACGGTGTCCAGCGATGTCCAACGGTGTCCCACGTTGTCCCACGTTTTCCCACGTTGTCCCACGTTGTCCCACGGTGTCCAACGATGTCCAACGATGTCCAACGGTGTCCCACGTTGTCCCACGTTGTTCCATGGTTTCCCACGTTGTCCCACGTTGTCCCACGTTGTCCCACGGTGTCCAACGATGTCCAACGGTGTCCAACGGTGTCCAACGGTGTCCAACGGTGTCCCACGTTGTCCCACGTTGTCCCACGTTGTCCCACGTTGTCCCACGTTGTCCCACGATGTCCCACGTTGTCCCACGTTGTCCCACGTTGTCCCACGTTGTCCCACGTGGTCCCACGTTGTTCCATGGTTTCCCACGTTGTCCCACGTTGTCCCACGTTGTCCCACGTTGTCCCACGTTGTCCCACGTTGTCCCACGGTGTCCAACAATGTCCAACGGTGTCCAACGGTGTCCCACGGTGTCCAACGGTGTCCCACGTTGTCCCACGTTGTCCCACGTTGTCCCACGTTGTCCTACGTTGTCCCCGTTGTCCCACGTTGTCCCACGTTGTCCCACGTTGTCCCACGTTGTCCCACGTTGTCCCACGTTGTCCCACCTTGTCCCACGTTGTCCCACGTTGTCCCACGGTGTCCAACGGTGTCCAACGATGTCCCACGTTGTCCCACGTTGTCCCACGTTGTCCCACGTTGTCCCACGATGTCCCACGTTGTCCCACGTTGTCCCACGTTGTCCCACGTTGTCCCACGTTGTCCCACGTTGTCCCACGTTGTCCCACGTTGTCCCACGTTGTCCCACGTTGTCCCACGGTGTCCAACGATGTCCAACGGTGTCCAACGGTGTCCCACGGTGTCCAACGGTGTCCCACGTTGTCCCACGTTGTCCCACGTTGTCCCACGTTGTCCCACGTTGTCCCACGTTGTCCCACGTTGTCCAACGATGTCCAACGGTGTCCCACGTTGTCCCACGTTGTTCCATGGTTTCCCACGTTGTCCCACGTTGTCCCACGTTGTCCCACGGTGTCCAACGATGTCCAACGATGTCCAACGGTGTCCAACGGTGTCCCACGATGTCCAACGATGTCCAACGATGTCCAACGGTGTCCAACGATGTCCAACGGTGTCCAACGATGTCCTACGATGTCCAACGGTGTCCCACGATGTCCAACGATGTCCAACGATGTCCAACGGTGTCCAACGGTGTCCAACGGTGTCCCACGGTGTCCAACGGTGTCCCACGTTGTCCCACGTTGTCCCACGTTGTCCCACGTTGTCCCACGTTGTCCCACGGTGTCCAACGATGTCCAACGGTGTCCCACGTTGTCCAACGGTGTCCCACGTTGTCCCACGTTGTCCCACGTTGTCCCACGTTGTCCCACGTTGTCCCACGTTGTCCCACGTTGTCCCACGTTGTCCCACGTTGTCCCACGTTGTCCCACGTTGTCCCACGTTGTCCCACGGTGTCCAACGATGTCCAACGGTGTCCAACGGTGTCCCACGGTGTCCAACGGTGTCCCACGTTGTCCCACGTTGTCCCACGTTGTCCCACGTTGTCCCACGTTGTCCCACGTTGTCCAACGATGTCCAACGGTGTCCCACGTTGTCCCACGTTGTTCCATGGTTTCCCACGTTGTCCCACGTTGTCCCACGTTGTCCCACGTTGTCCCACGTTGTCCCACGTTGTCCCACGGTGTCCAACGATGTCCAACGGTGTCCCACGTTGTCCCACGTTGTCCCACGTGGTCCCACGTTGTCCCACGTTGTCCCACGTTGTCCCACGTTGTCCCACGTTGTCCCACGTTGTCCCACGTTGTCCCACGTTGTCCCACGTTGTCCCACGTGGTCCCACGTTGTCCCACGTTGTCCCACGTTGTCCCACGTTGTCCCACGTTGTCCCACGTTGTCCCACGTTGTCCCACGTTGTCCCACGTTGTCCCACGTTGTCCCACGTTGTCCCACCTTGTCCCACGTTGTCCCACGTTGTCCCACGGTGTCCAACGGTGTCCAACGATGTCCCACGTTGTCCCACGTTGTCCCACGTTGTCCCACGTTGTCCCACGATGTCCCACGTTGTCCCACGTTGTCCCACGTTGTCCCACGTTGTCCCACGTTGTCCCACGTTGTCCCACGTTGTCCCACGTTGTCCCACGTTGTCCCACGTTGTCCCACGTTGTCCCACGTTGTCCAACGATGTCCAACGGTGTCCAGCGATGTCCAACGGTGTCCCACGTTGTCCCACGTTTTCCCACGTTGTCCCACGTTGTCCCACGGTGTCCAACGATGTCCAACGATGTCCAACGGTGTCCCACGTTGTCCCACGTTGTTCCATGGTTTCCCACGTTGTCCCACGTTGTCCCACGTTGTCCCACGGTGTCCAACGATGTCCAACGGTGTCCAACGGTGTCCAACGGTGTCCAACGGTGTCCCACGTTGTCCCACGTTGTCCCACGTTGTCCCACGTTGTCCCACGTTGTCCCACGATGTCCCACGTTGTCCCACGTTGTCCCACGTTGTCCCACGTTGTCCCACGTGGTCCCACGTTGTCCCACGTTGTCCCACGGTGTCCAACGATGTCCAACGGTGTCGCACGTTGTCCAACGGTGTCCCACGTTGTCCCACGTTGTCCCACGTTGTCCCACGTCGTCCCACGATGTCCCACGTTGTCCCACGTTGTCCCACGTTGTCCCACGTTGTCCCACGCTGTCCCACGTTGTCCCACGTTGTCCCACGTTGTCCCACGTTGTCCCACGTTGTCCCACGTTGTCCCACGTTGTCCCACGTTGTCCCACGTTGTCCCACGTTGTCCCACGTTGTCCCACGGTGTCCAACGATGTCCAACGGTGTCCAGCGATGTCCAACGGTGTCCCACGTTGTCCCACGTTTTCCCACGTTGTCCCACGTTGTCCCACGGTGTCCAACGATGTCCAACGATGTCCAACGGTGTCCCACGTTGTCCCACGTTGTTCCATGGTTTCCCACGTTGTCCCACGTTGTCCCACGTTGTCCCACGGTGTCCAACGATGTCCAACGGTGTCCAACGGTGTCCAACGGTGTCCAACGGTGTCCCACGTTGTCCCACGTTGTCCCACGTTGTCCCACGTTGTCCCACGTTGTCCCACGATGTCCCACGTTGTCCCACGTTGTCCCACGTTGTCCCACGTTGTCCCACGTGGTCCCACGTTGTCCCACGTTGTCCCACGGTGTCCAACGATGTCCAACGGTGTCCCACGTTGTCCAACGGTGTCCCACGTTGTCCCACGTTGTCCCACGTTGTCCCACGTCGTCCCACGATGTCCCACGTTGTCCCACGTTGTCCCACGTTGTCCCACGTTGTCCCACGATGTCCCACGTTGTCCCACGTTGTCCCACGTTGTCCCACGTTGTCCCACGATGTCCCACGTTGTCCCACGTTGTCCCACGTTGTCCCACGTTGTCCCACGTTGTCCCACGTTGTCCCACGGTGTCCAACGATGTCCAACGGTGTCCAGCGATGTCCAACGGTGTCCCACGTTGTCCCACGTTTTCCCACGTTGTCCCACGTTGTCCCACGGTGTCCAACGATGTCCAACGATGTCCAACGGTGTCCCACGTTGTCCCACGTTGTTCCATGGTTTCCCACGTTGTCCCACGTTGTCCCACGTTGTCCCACGGTGTCCAACGATGTCCAACGGTGTCCAACGGTGTCCAACGGTGTCCAACGGTGTCCCACGTTGTCCCACGTTGTCCCACGTTGTCCCACGGCGTCCAACGATGTCCAACGGTGTCCCACGTTGTCCCACGTTGTCCCACGTTGTCCCACGTTGTCCCACGTTGTCCCACGTTGTCCCACGTTGTCCCACGTTGTCCCACGTTGTCCCACGTTGTCCCACGTTGTCCCACGTTGTCCCACGTTGTCCCACGGTGTCCAACGGTGTCCAACGATGTCCCACGTTGTCCCACGTTGTCCCACGTTGTCCCACGTTGTCCCACGATGTCCCACGTTGTCCCACGTTGTCCCACGTTGTCCCACGTTGTCCCACGTTGTCCCACGTTGTCCCAAGGTGTCCAACGATGTCCAACGGTGTCCAACGGTGTCCCACGTTGTCCCACGTTGTCCCACGTTGTCCCACGTTGTCCCACGATGTCCCACGTTGTCCCACGTTGTCCCACGTTGTCCCACGTTGTCCCACGTGGTCCCACGTTGTCCCACGTTGTCCCACGGTGTCCAACGATGTCCAACGGTGTCCCACGTTGTCCAACGGTGTCCCACGTTGTCCCACGTTGTCCCACGTTGTCCCACGTCGTCCCACGATGTCCCACGTTGTCCCACGTTGTCCCACGTTGTCCCACGTTGTCCCACGGTGTCCAACGTTGTCCCACGTTGTCCCACGTTGTCCCACGTTGTCCCACGTTGTCCCACGTTGTCCCACGTTGTCCCACGTTGTCCCACGTTGTCCCACGTTGTCCCACGGTGTCCAACGATGTCCAACGGTGTCCAGCGATGTCCAACGGTGTCCCACGTTGTCCCACGTTTTCCCACGTTGTCCCACGTTGTCCCACGGTGTCCAACGATGTCCAACGATGTCCAACGGTGTCCCACGTTGTCCCACGTTGTTCCATGGTTTCCCACGTTGTCCCACGTTGTCCCACGTTGTCCCACGGTGTCCAACGATGTCCAACGGTGTCCAACGGTGTCCAACGGTGTCCAACGGTGTCCCACGTTGTCCCACGTTGTCCCACGTTGTCCCACGTTGTCCCACGTTGTCCCACGATGTCCCACGTTGTCCCACGTTGTCCCACGTTGTCCCACGTTGTCCCACGTGGTCCCACGTTGTCCCACGTTGTCCCACGGTGTCCAACGATGTCCAACGGTGTCCCACGTTGTCCAACGGTGTCCCACGTTGTCCCACGTTGTCCCACGTTGTCCCACGTTGTCCCACGTTGTCCCACGTTGTCCCACGTTGTCCCACGTTGACCCACGTTGTCCCACGTTGTCCCACGGTGTCCCACGGTGTCCAACGATGTCCAACGGTGTCCCACGTTGTCCCACGTTGTCCCACGTTGTCCCACGTTGTCCCACGTTGTCCCACGTTGTCCCACGTGGTCCCACGTTGTCCCACGTTGTCCCACGGTGTCCAACGATGTCCCACGTTGTCCCACGTTGTCCAACGATGTCCAACGGTGTCCCACGTTGTCCCACGTTGTTCCATGGTTTCCCACGTTGTCCCACGTTGTCCCACGTTGTCCCACGGTGTCCAACGATGTCCAACGGTGTCCAACGGTGTCCAACGGTGTCCAACGGTGTCCCACGTTGTCCCACGTTGTCCCACGTTGTCCCACGTTGTCCCACGTTGTCCCACGTTGTCCCACGATGTCCCACGTTGTCCCACGTTGTCCCACGTTGTCCCACGTTGTCCCACGTGGTCCCACGTTGTCCCACGTTGTCCCACGGTGTCCAACGATGTCCAACGGTGTCCCACGTTGTCCAACGGTGTCCCACGTTGTCCCACGTTGTCCCACGTTGTCCCACGTTGTCCCACGTTGTCCCACGTTGTCCCACGTTGTCCCACGTTGACCCACGTTGTCCCACGTTGTCCCACGGTGTCCCACGGTGTCCAACGATGTCCCACGTTGTTCCATGGTTTCCCACGTTGTCCCACGTTGTCCCACGTTGTCCCACGGTGTCCAACGATGTCCAACGGTGTCCAACGGTGTCCAACGGTGTCCAACGGTGTCCCACGTTGTCCCACGTTGTCCCACGTTGTCCCACGGTGTCCAACGATGTCCAACGGTGTCCCACGTTGTCCCACGTTGTCCCACGTTGTCCCACGTTGTCCCACGTTGTCCCACGTTGTCCCACGTTGTCCCACGTTGTCCCACGTTGTCCCACGTTGTCCCACGTTGTCCCACGTTGTCCCACGTTGTCCCACGGTGTCCAACGATGTCCAACGGTGTCCAACGGTGTTCCACGGTGTCCAACGGTGTCCCACGTTGTCCCACGTTGTCCCACGTTGTCCCACGTTGTCCCACGTTGTCCCACGTTGTCCAACGATGTCCAACGGTGTCCCACGTTGTCCCACGTTGTTCCATGGTTTCCCACGTTGTCCCACGTTGTCCCACGTTGTCCCACGTTGTCCCACGTTGTCCCACGTTGTCCCACGGTGTCCAACGATGTCCAACGGTGTCCCACGTTGTCCCACGTTGTCCCACGTGGTCCCACGTTGTCCCACGTTGTCCCACGTTGTCCCACGTTGTCCCACGTTGTCCCACGTTGTCCCACGTTGTCCCACGTTGTCCCACGTTGTCCCACGTTGTCCCACGTTGTCCCACCTTGTCCCACGTTGTCCCACGTTGTCCCACGGTGTCCAACGGTGTCCAACGATGTCCCACGTTGTCCCACGTTGTCCCACGTTGTCCCACGTTGTCCCACGATGTCCCACGTTGTCCCACGTTGTCCCACGTTGTCCCACGTTGTCCCACGTTGTCCCACGTTGTCCCACGTTGTCCCACGTTGTCCCACGTTGTCCCACGTTGTCCCACGTTGTCCCACGGTGTCCAACGATGTCCAACGGTGTCCAGCGATGTCCAACGGTGTCCCACGTTGTCCCACGTTTTCCCACGTTGTCCCACGTTGTCCCACGGTGTCCAACGATGTCCAACGATGTCCAACGGTGTCCCACGTTGTCCCACGTTGTTCCATGGTTTCCCACGTTGTCCCACGTTGTCCCACGTTGTCCCACGGTGTCCAACGATGTCCAACGGTGTCCAACGGTGTCCAACGGTGTCCAACGGTGTCCCACGTTGTCCCACGTTGTCCCACGTTGTCCCACGTTGTCCCACGTTGTCCCACGATGTCCCACGTTGTCCCACGTTGTCCCACGTTGTCCCACGTTGTCCCACGTGGTCCCACGTTGTCCCACGTTGTCCCACGGTGTCCAACGATGTCCAACGGTGTCCCACGTTGTCCAACGGTGTCCCACGTTGTCCCACGTTGTCCCACGTTGTCCCACGTCGTCCCACGATGTCCCACGTTGTCCCACGTTGTCCCACGTTGTCCCACGTTGTCCCACGATGTCCCACGTTGTCCCACGTTGTCCCACGTTGTCCCACGTTGTCCCACGTTGTCCCACGTTGTCCCACGTTGTCCCACGTTGTCCCACGTTGTCCCACGTTGTCCCACGTTGTCCCACGGTGTCCAACGATGTCCAACGGTGTCCAGCGATGTCCAACGGTGTCCCACGTTGTCCCACGTTTTCCCACGTTGTCCCACGTTGTCCCACGGTGTCCAACGATGTCCAACGATGTCCAACGGTGTCCCACGTTGTCCCACGTTGTTCCATGGTTTCCCACGTTGTCCCACGTTGTCCCACGTTGTCCCACGGTGTCCAACGATGTCCAACGATGTCCAACGGTGTCCCACGTTGTCCCACGTTGTTCCATGGTTTCCCACGTTGTCCCACGTTGTCCCACGTTGTCCCACGGTGTCCAACGATGTCCAACGGTGTCCAACGGTGTCCAACGGTGTCCAACGGTGTCCCACGGTGTCCAACGATGTCCAACGGTGTCCCACGTTGTCCCACGTTGTCCCACGTTGTCCCACGTTGTCCCACGTTGTCCCACGTTGTCCCACGTTGTCCCACGTTGTCCCACGTTGTCCCACGATGTCCCACGTTGTCCCACGTTGTCCCACGTTGTCCCACGTTGTCCCACGTGGTCCCACGTTGTCCCACGTTGTCCCACGGTGTCCAACGATGTCCAACGGTGTCCCACGTTGTCCAACGGTGTCCCACGTTGTCCCACGTTGTCCCACGTTGTCCCACGTCGTCCCACGATGTCCCACGTTGTCCCACGTTGTCCCACGTTGTCCCACGTTGTCCCACGGTGTCCAACGTTGTCCCACGTTGTCCCACGTTGTCCCACGTTGTCCCACGTTGTCCCACGTTGTCCCACGTTGTCCCACGTTGTCCCACGTTGTCCCACGTTGTCCCACGGTGTCCAACGATGTCCAACGGTGTCCAGCGATGTCCAACGGTGTCCCACGTTGTCCCACGTTTTCCCACGTTGTCCCACGTTGTCCCACGGTGTCCAACGATGTCCAACGATGTCCAACGGTGTCCCACGTTGTCCCACGTTGTTCCATGGTTTCCCACGTTGTCCCACGTTGTCCCACGTTGTCCCACGGTGTCCAACGATGTCCAACGGTGTCCAACGGTGTCCAACGGTGTCCAACGGTGTCCCACGTTGTCCCACGTTGTCCCACGTTGTCCCACGTTGTCCCACGTTGTCCCACGATGTCCCACGTTGTCCCACGTTGTCCCACGTTGTCCCACGTTGTCCCACGTGGTCCCACGTTGTTCCACGTTGTCCCACGGTGTCCAACGATGTCCAACGGTGTCCCACGTTGTCCAACGGTGTCCCACGTTGTCCCACGTTGTCCCACGTTGTCCCACGTTGTCCCACGTTGTCCCACGTTGTCCCACGTTGTCCCACGTTGACCCACGTTGTCCCACGTTGTCCCACGGTGTCCCACGGTGTCCAACGATGTCCCACGTTGTCCCACGTTGTCCCACGTTGTCCCACGTTGTCCCACGTTGTCCCACGGTGTCCAACGATGTCCAACGGTGTCCCACGTTGTCCAACGGTGTCCCACGTTGTCCCACGTTGTCCCACGTTGTCCCACGTTGTCCCACGTTGTCCCACGTTGTCCCACGTTGTCCCACGTTGACCCACGTTGTCCCACGTTGTCCCACGGTGTCCCACGGTGTCCAACGATGTCCAACGGTGTCCCACGTTGTCCCACGTTGTCCCACGATGTCCCACGTTGTCCCACGTTGTCCCACGTTGTCCCACGTTGTCCCACGTTGTCCCACGTTGTCCCACGTGGTCCCACGTTGTCCCACGTTGTCCCACGGTGTCCAACGATGTCCCACGTTGTCCCACGTTGTCCAACGATGTCCAACGGTGTCCCACGTTGTCCCACGTTGTTCCATGGTTTCCCACGTTGTCCCACGTTGTCCCACGTTGTCCCACGGTGTCCAACGATGTCCAACGGTGTCCAACGGTGTCCAACGGTGTCCCACGTTGTCCCACGTTGTCCCACGTTGTCCCACGGTGTCCAACGATGTCCAACGGTGTCCCACGTTGTCCCACGTTGTCCCACGTTGTCCCACGTTGTCCCACATTGTCCCACGATGTCCCACGTTGTCCCACGTTGTCCCACGTTGTCCCACGTTGTCCCACGTTGTCCCACGTTGTCCCACGTTGTCCCACGTTGTCCCACGTTGTCCCACGTTGTCCCACGTTGTCCCACGTTGTCCCACGTTGTCCCACGTTGTCCCACGTTGTCCCACGTTGTCCCACGTTGTCCCACGTTGTCCCACGTTGTCCCACGTTGTCCCACGGTGTCCAACGGTGTCCAACGATGTCCCACGTTGTCCCACGTTGTCCCACGTTGTCCCACGTTGTCCCACGATGTCCCACGTAGTCCCACGTTGTCCCACGTTGTCCCACGTTGTCCCACGTTGTCCCACGTTGTCCCACGTTGTCCCACGTTGTCCCACGTTGTCCCACGTTGTCCCACGGTGTCCAACGATGTCCAACGGTGTCCAGCGATGTCCAACGGTGTCCCACGTTGTCCTACGTTTTCCCACGTTGTCCCACGTTGTCCCACGGTGTCCAACGATGTCCAACGATGTCCAACGATGTCCAACGGTGTCCCACGTTGTCCCACGATGTCCCACGGTGTCCAACGATGTCCAACGGTGTCCAACGGTGTCCAACGGTGTCCAACGGTGTCCCACGTTGTCCCACGTTGTCCCACGTTGTCCCACGATGTCCCACGTTGTCCCACGTTGTCCCACGTTGTCCCACGTTGTCCCACGATGTCCCACGTTGTCCCACGTTGTCCCACGTTGTCCCACGTTGTCCCACGTTGTCCCACGTTGTCCCACGTTGTCCCACGTTGTCCCACGTTGTCCCACGTTGTCCCACGGTGTCCAACGATGTCCAACGGTGTCCAGCGATGTCCAACGGTGTCCCACGTTGTCCCACGTTGTCCCACGATGTCCCACGTTGTCCCACGTTGTCCCACGTTGTCCCACGTTGTCCCACGATGTCCCACGTTGTCCCACGTTGTCCCACGTTGTCCCACGTTGTCCCACGTTGTCCCACGTTGTCCCACGTTGTCCCACGTTGTCCCACGTTGTCCCACGTTGTCCCACGTTGTCCCACGGTGTCCAACGATGTCCAACGGTGTCCAGCGATGTCCAACGGTGTCCCACGTTGTCCCACGTTTTCCCACGTTGTCCCACGTTGTCCCACGGTGTCCAACGATGTCCAACGATGTCCAACGGTGTCCCACGTTGTCCCACGTTGTTCCATGGTTTCCCACGTTGTCCCACGTTGTCCCACGTTGTCCCACGGTGTCCAACGATGTCCAACGGTGTCCAACGGTGTCCAACGGTGTCCAACGGTGTCCCACGTTGTCCCACGTTGTCCCACGTTGTCCCACGGTGTCCAACGATGTCCAACGGTGTCCCACGTTGTCCCACGTTGTCCCACGTTGTCCCACGTTGTCCCACGTTGTCCCACGTTGTCCCACGTTGTCCCACGTTGTCCCACGTTGTCCCACGTTGTCCCACGTTGTCCCACGTTGTCCCACGTTGTCCCACGGTGTCCAACGGTGTCCAACGATGTCCCACGTTGTCCCACGTTGTCCCACGTTGTCCCACGTTGTCCCACGATGTCCCACGTTGTCCCACGTTGTCCCACGTTGTCCCACGTTGTCCCACGTTGTCCCACGTTGTCCCAAGGTGTCCAACGATGTCCAACGGTGTCCAACGGTGTCCAACGGTGTCCCACGGTGTCCCACGTTGTCCCACGTTGTCCCACGTTGTCCCACGGTGTCCAACGATGTCCAACGGTGTCCCACGTTGTCCCACGTTGTCCCACGTTGTCCCACGTTGTCCCACGTTGTCCCACGATGTCCCACGTTGTCCCACGTTGTCCCACGTTGTCCCACGTTGTCCCACGTTGTCCCACGTTGTCCCACGTTGTCCCACGTTGTCCCACGTTGTCCCACGTTGTCCCACGTTGTCCCACGTTGTCCCACGTTGTCCCACGGTGTCCAACGATGTCCAACGGTGTCCAGCGATGTCCAACGGTGTCCCACGTTGTCCCACGTTTTCCCACGTTGTCCCACGTTGTCCCACGGTGTCCAACGATGTCCAACGATGTCCAACGGTGTCCCACGTTGTCCCACGTTGTTCCATGGTTTCCCACGTTGTCCCACGTTGTCCCACGTTGTCCCACGGTGTCCAACGATGTCCAACGGTGTCCAACGGTGTCCAACGGTGTCCAACGGTGTCCCACGTTGTCCCACGTTGTCCCACGTTGTCCCACGTTGTCCCACGTTGTCCCACGATGTCCCACGTTGTCCCACGTTGTCCCACGTTGTCCCACGTTGTCCCACGTGGTCCCACGTTGTCCCACGTTGTCCCACGGTGTCCAACGATGTCCAACGGTGTCCCACGTTGTCCAACGGTGTCCCACGTTGTCCCACGTTGTCCCACGTTGTCCCACGTTGTCCCACGTTGTCCCACGTTGTCCCACGTTGTCCCACGTTGACCCACGTTGTCCCACGTTGTCCCACGGTGTCCCACGGTGTCCAACGATGTCCAACGGTGTCCCACGTTGTCCCACGTTGTCCCACGATGTCCCACGTTGTCCCACGTTGTCCCACGTTGTCCCACGTTGTCCCACGTTGTCCCACGTTGTCCCACGTGGTCCCACGTTGTCCCACGTTGTCCCACGGTGTCCAACGATGTCCCACGTTGTCCCACGTTGTCCAACGATGTCCAACGGTGTCCCACGTTGTCCCACGTTGTTCCATGGTTTCCCACGTTGTCCCACGTTGTCCCACGTTGTCCCACGGTGTCCAACGATGTCCAACGGTGTCCAACGGTGTCCAACGGTGTCCAACGGTGTCCCACGTTGTCCCACGTTGTCCCACGTTGTCCCACGTTGTCCCACGTTGTCCCACGTTGTCCCACGATGTCCCACGTTGTCCCACGTTGTCCCACGTTGTCCCACGTTGTCCCACGTGGTCCCACGTTGTCCCACGTTGTCCCACGGTGTCCAACGATGTCCAACGGTGTCCCACGTTGTCCAACGGTGTCCCACGTTGTCCCACGTTGTCCCACGTTGTCCCACGTTGTCCCACGTTGTCCCACGTTGTCCCACGTTGTCCCACGTTGACCCACGTTGTCCCACGTTGTCCCACGGTGTCCCACGGTGTCCCACGATGTCCCACGGTGTCCCACGTTGTCCCACGTTGTCCCACGATGTCCCACGTTGTCCCACGTTGTCCCACGTTGTCCCACGTTGTCCCACGTTGTCCCACGTTGTCCCACGTGGTCCCACGTTGTCCCACGTTGTCCCACGGTGTCCAACGATGTCCCACGTTGTCCCACGTTGTCCAACGATGTCCAACGGTGTCCCACGTTGTCCCACGTTGTTCCATGGTTTCCCACGTTGTCCCACGTTGTCCCACGTTGTCCCACGGTGTCCAACGATGTCCAACGGTGTCCAACGGTGTCCAACGGTGTCCCACGTTGTCCCACGTTGTCCCACGTTGTCCCACGGTGTCCAACGATGTCCAACGGTGTCCCACGTTGTCCCACGTTGTCCCACGTTGTCCCACGTTGTCCCACATTGTCCCACGATGTCCCACGTTGTCCCACGTTGTCCCACGTTGTCCCACGTTGTCCCACGTTGTCCCACGTTGTCCCACGTTGTCCCACGTTGTCCCACGTTGTCCCACGTTGTCCCACGTTGTCCCACGTTGTCCCACGTTGTCCCACGTTGTCCCACGTTGTCCCACGTTGTCCCACGTTGTCCCACGTTGTCCCACGTTGTCCCACGGTGTCCAACGGTGTCCAACGATGTCCCACGTTGTCCCACGTTGTCCCACGTTGTCCCACGTTGTCCCACGATGTCCCACGTAGTCCCACGTTGTCCCACGTTGTCCCACGTTGTCCCACGTTGTCCCACGTTGTCCCACGTTGTCCCACGTTGTCCCACGTTGTCCCACGTTGTCCCACGGTGTCCAACGATGTCCAACGGTGTCCAGCGATGTCCAACGGTGTCCCACGTTGTCCTACGTTTTCCCACGTTGTCCCACGTTGTCCCACGGTGTCCAACGATGTCCAACGATGTCCAACGATGTCCAACGGTGTCCCACGTTGTCCCACGTTGTCCCACGGTGTCCAACGATGTCCAACGGTGTCCAACGGTGTCCAACGGTGTCCAACGGTGTCCCACGTTGTCCCACGTTGTCCCACGTTGTCCCACGATGTCCCACGTTGTCCCACGTTGTCCCACGTTGTCCCACGTTGTCCCACGATGTCCCACGTTGTCCCACGTTGTCCCACGTTGTCCCACGTTGTCCCACGTTGTCCCACGTTGTCCCACGTTGTCCCACGTTGTCCCACGTTGTCCCACGTTGTCCCACGGTGTCCAACGATGTCCAACGGTGTCCAACGGTGTCCCACGTTGTCCCACGTTGTCCCACGTTGTCCCACGTTGTCCCACGTTGTCCAACGATGTCCAACGGTGTCCCACGTTGTCCCACGTTGTCCCACGTTGTCCCACGTTGTCCCACGTTGTCCCACGTTGTCCCACGTTGTCCCACGTTGTCCCACGTTGTCCCACGTTGTCCCACGTTGTCCCACGTTGTCCCACGTTGTCCCACGGTGTCCAACGGTGTCCAACGATGTCCCACGTTGTCCCACGTTGTCCCACGTTGTCCCACGTTGTCCCACGATGTCCCACGTTGTCCCACGTTGTCCCACGTTGTCCCACGTTGTCCCACGTTGTCCCACGTTGTCCCACGTTGTCCCACGTTGTCCCACGTTGTCCCACGTTGTCCGACGTTGTCCCACGTTGTTCCACGTTGTCCCACGTTGTCCCACGGTGTCCAACGATGTCCAACGATGTCCAACGGTGTCCCACGTTGTCCCACGTTGTTCCATGGTTTCCCACGTTGTCCCACGTTGTCCCACGTTGTCCCACGGTGTCCAACGATGTCCAACGGTGTCCAACGGTGTCCAACGGTGTCCAACGGTGTCCCACGTTGTCCCACGTTGTCCCACGTTGTCCCACGTTGTCCCACGTTGTCCCACGATGTCCCACGTTGTCCCACGTTGTCCCACGTTGTCCCACGTTGTCCCACGTTGTCCCACGTTGTCCCACGTTGTCCCACGTTGTCCCACGATGTCCCACGATGTCCCACGTTGTCCCACGTTGTCCGACGCTGTCCCACGTTGTCCCACGTTGTCCCACGTTGTCCCACGGTGTCCAACGATGTCCAACGATGTCCAACGGTGTCCCACGTTGTCCCACGTTGTTCCATGGTTTCCCACGTTGTCCCACGTTGTCCCACGTTGTCCCACGGTGTCCAACGATGTCCAACGGTGTCCAACGGTGTCCAACGGTGTCCAACGGTGTCCCACGTTGTCCCACTTTGTCCCACGTTGTCCCACGTTGTCCCACGTTGTCCCACGATGTCCCACGTTGTCCCACGATGTCCCACGTTGTCCCACGATGTCCAACGGTGTCCGACGTTGTCCCACGTTGTCCCACGTTGTCCCACGTTGTCCCACGTTGTCCCACGTTGTCCCACGTTGTCCCACGTTGTCCCACGGTGTCCAACGATGTCCAAAGGTGTCCAACGGTGTCCCACGGTGTCCAACGGTGTCCCACGTTGTCCCACGTTGTCCCACGTTGTCCCACGTTGTCCCACGTTGTCCCACGTTGTCCCACGATGTCCCACGTTGTCCCACGTTGTCCCACGTTGTCCCACGTTGTCCCACGTTGTCCCACGTTGTCCCACGGTGTCCAACGATGTCCAACGGTGTCCAACGGTGTCCAACGGTGTCCCACGTTGTCCCACGTTGTCCCACGTTGTCCCACGTTGTCCCACGTTGTCCCACGTTGTCCCACGATGTCCCACGTTGTCCCACGTTGTCCCACGTTGTCCCACGTTGTCCCACGTGGTCCCACGTTGTCCCACGTTGTCCCACGGTGTCCAACGATGTCCAACGGTGTCCCACGTTGTCCAACGGTGTCCCACGTTGTCCCACGTTGTCCTACGTTTTCCCACGTTGTCCCACGTTGTCCCACGGTGTCCAACGATGTCCAACGATGTCCAACGATGTCCAACGGTGTCCCACGTTGTCCCACGTTGTCCCACGGTGTCCAACGATGTCCAACGGTGTCCAACGGTGTCCAACGGTGTCCAACGGTGTCCCACGTTGTCCCACGTTGTCCCACGTTGTCCCACGATGTCCCACGTTGTCCCACGTTGACCCACGTTGTCCCACGTTGTCCCACGATGTCCCACGTTGTCCCACGTTGTCCCACGTTGTCCCACGTTGTCCCACGTTGTCCCACGTTGTCCCACGTTGTCCCACGTTGTCCCACGTTGTCCCACGTTGTCCCACGGTGTCCAACGATGTCCAACGGTGTCCAACGGTGTCCCACGTTGTCCCACGTTGTCCCACGTTGTCCCACGTTGTCCCACGTTGTCCAACGATGTCCAACGGTGTCCCACGTTGTCCCACGTTGTCCCACGTTGTCCCACGTTGTCCCACGTTGTCCCACGTTGTCCCACGTTGTCCCACGTTGTCCCACGTTGTCCCACGTTGTCCCACGTTGTCCCACGTTGTCCCACGGTGTCCAACGGTGTCCAACGATGTCCCACGTTGTCCCACGTTGTCCCACGTTGTCCCACGTTGTCCCACGATGTCCCACGTTGTCCCACGTTGTCCCACGTTGTCCCACGTTGTCCCACGTTGTCCCACGTTGTCCCACGTTGTCCCACGTTGTCCCACGTTGTCCCACGTTGTCCGACGTTGTCCCACGTTGTCCCACGTTGTCCCACGTTGTCCCACGGTGTCCAACGATGTCCAACGATGTCCAACGGTGTCCCACGTTGTCCCACGTTGTTCCATGGTTTCCCACGTTGTCCCACGTTGTCCCACGTTGTCCCACGGTGTCCAACGGTGTCCAACGGTGTCCAACGGTGTCCAACGGTGTCCAACGGTGTCCCACGTTGTCCCACGTTGTCCCACGTTGTCCCACGTTGTCCCACGTTGTCCCACGTTGTCCCACGTTGTCCCACGTTGTCCCACGTTGTCCCACGTTGTCCCACGTTGTCCCACGTTGTCCCACGTTGTCCGACGTTGTCCCACGTTGTCCCACGTTGTCCCACGTTGTCCCACGGTGTCCAACGATGTCCAACGATGTCCAACGGTGTCCCACGTTGTCCCACGTTGTTCCATGGTGTCCCACGTTGTCCCACGTTGTCCCACGTTGTCCCACGGTGTCCAACGATGTCCAACGGTGTCCAACGGTGTCCAACGGTGTCCAACGGTGTCCCACGTTGTCCCACGTTGTCCCACGTTGTCCCACGTTGTCCCACGTTGTCCCACGATGTCCCACGTTGTCCCACGTTGTCCCACGTTGTCCCACGATGTCCCACGTTGTCCCACGTTGTCCCACGTTGTCCCACGTTGTCCCACGATGTCCCACGTTGTCCCACGTTGTCCCACGTTGTCCCACGATGTCCCACGTTGTCCCACGTTGTCCCACGTTGTCCCACGTTGTCCCACGATGTCCCACGTTGTCCCACGTTGTCCCACGTTGTCCCACGTTGTCCCACGGTGTCCAACGATGTCCAACGGTGTCCAACGGTGTCCCACGGTGTCCAACGGTGTCCCACGTTGTCCCACGTTGTCCCACGTTGTCCCACGTTGTCCCACGTTGTCCCACGGTGTCCAACGATGTCCAACGGTGTCCAACGGTGTCCCACGGTGTCCAACGGTGTCCCACGTTGTCCCACGTTGTCCCACGTTGTCCCACGTTGTCCCACGTTGTCCCACGATGTCCCACGTTGTCCCACGTTGTCCGACGCTGTCCCACGTTGTCCCACGTTGTCCCACGTTGTCCCACGGTGTCCAACGATGTCCAACGATGTCCAACGGTGTCCCACGTTGTCCCACGTTGTTCCATGGTTTCCCACGTTGTCCCACGTTGTCCCACGTTGTCCCACGGTGTCCAACGATGTCCAACGGTGTCCAACGGTGTCCAACGGTGTCCAACGGTGTCCCACGTTGTCCCACTTTGTCCCACGTTGTCCCACGTTGTCCCACGTTGTCCCACGATGTCCCACGTTGTCCCACGATGTCCCACGTTGTCCCACGATGTCCCACGTTGTCCCACGTTGTCCCACGTTGTCCCACGTTGTCCCACGTTGTCCCACGTTGTCCCACGTTGTCCCACGTTGTCCCACGTTGTCCCACGGTGTCCAACGATGTCCAAAGGTGTCCAACGGTGTCCCACGGTGTCCAACGGTGTCCGACGTTGTCCCACGTTGTCCCACGTTGTCCCACGTTGTCCCACGTTGTCCCACGTTGTCCCACGATGTCCCACGTTGTCCCACGTTGTCCCACGTTGTCCCACGTTGTCCCACGTTGTCCCACGTTGTCCCACGGTGTCCAACGATGTCCAACGGTGTCCAACGGTGTCCAACGGTGTCCAACGATGTCCAACGATGTCCAACGATGTCCAACGGTGTCCAACGATGTCCAACGATGTCCAACGGTGTCCCACGATGTCCAACGATGTCCAACGATGTCCAACGGTGTCCAACGATGTCCAACGGTATCCAACGATGTCCAACGATGTCCAACGGTGTCCCACGATGTCCAACGATGTCCAACGATGTCCAACGGTGTCCAACGGTGTCCAACGGTGTCCCACGGTGTCCAACGGTGTCCCACGTTGTCCCACGTTGTCCCACGTTGTCCCACGTTGTCCAACGATGTCCCACGTTGTCCAACGGTGTCCAACGGTGTCCAACGATGTCCAACGATGTCCAACGGTGTCCCACGATGTCCAACGATGTCCAACGATGTCCAACGGTGTCCCACGTTGTCCCACGTTGTCCCACGTTGTCCCACGTTGTCCCACGTTGTCCCACGGTGTCCAACGATGTCCAACGGTGTCCCACGTTGTCCAACGGTGTCCCACGTTGTCCCACGTTGTCCCACGTTGTCCCACGTTGTCCCACGTTGTCCCACGTTGTCCCACGTTGTCCCACGTTGTCCCACGTTGTCCCACGTTGACCCACGTTGTCCCACGTTGTCCCACGGTGTCCAACGATGTCCAACGGTGTCCAACGGTGTCCCACGGTGTCCAACGGTGTCCCACGTTGT
This sequence comes from Bombus terrestris, assembly GCF_910591885.1. Classification (NCBI taxonomy): domain Eukaryota; kingdom Metazoa; phylum Arthropoda; class Insecta; order Hymenoptera; family Apidae; genus Bombus; species Bombus terrestris. The sequence goes on from NW_025963701.1 coordinate 40,652, forward strand.
CCCACGTTGTCCCACGTTGTCCCACGTGGTCCCACGTTGTCCCACGTTGTCCAACGATGTCCAACGGTGTCCCACGTTGTCCCACGTTGTTCCATGGTTTCCCACGTTGTCCCACGTTGTCCCACGTTGTCCCACGTTGTCCCACGTTGTCCCACGGTGTCCCACGGTGTCCAACGATGTCCAACGGTGTCCCACGTTGTCCCACGTTGTCCCACGTTGTCCCACGTTGTCCCACGTTGTCCCACGATGTCCCACGTTGTCCCACGTTGTCCCACGTTGTCCCAAGTTGTCCCACGTTGTCCCACGTTGTCCCACGTTGTCCCACGTGGTCCCACGTTGTCCCACGTTGTCCCACGGTGTCCAACGATGTCCAACGGTGTCCCACGTTGTCCAACGGTGTCCCACGTTGTCCCACGTTGTCCCACGTTGTCCCACGTTGTCCCACGTTGTCCCACGTTGTCCCACGTTGTCCAACGATGTCCAACGGTGTCCCACGTTGTCCCACGTTGTTCCATGGTTTCCCACGTTGTCCCACGTTGTCCCACGTTGTCCCACGGTGTCCAACGATGTCCAACTGTGTCCCACGTTGTCCCACGTTGTCCCACGTTGTCCCACGTTGTCCCACGTTGTCCCACGTTGTCCCACGTTGTCCCACGTTGTCCCACGTTGTCCCACGTTGTCCCACGGTGTCCAACGGTGTCCAACGATGTCCCACGTTGTCCCACGTTGTCCCACGTTGTCCCACGTTGTCCCACGATGTCCCACGTTGTCCCACGTTGTCCCACGTTGTCCCACGTTGTCCCACGTTGTCCCACGTTGTCCCACGTTGTCCCACGTTGTCCCACGTTGTCCCACGTTGTCCCACGTTGTCCCACGCTGTCCCACGGTGTCCAACGATGTCCAACGGTGTCCAGCGATGTCCAACGGTGTCCCACGTTGTCCCACGTTTTCCCACGTTGTCCCACGTTGTCCCACGTTGTCCCTCGTTGTCCCACGTTGTCCCACGTTGTCCCACGTTGTCCCACGTTGTCCCACGGTGTCCAACGATGTCCAACGGTGTCCAGCGATGTCCAACGGTGTCCCACGTTGTCCCACGTTTTCCCACGTTGTCCCACGTTGTCCCACGGTGTCCAACGATGTCCAACGATGTCCAACGGTGTCCCACGTTGTCCCACGTTGTTCCATGGTTTCCCACGTTGTCCCACGTTGTCCCACGTTGTCCCACGGTGTCCAACGATGTCCAACGGTGTCCAACGGTGTCCAACGGTGTCCAACGGTGTCCAACGGTGTCCAACGGTGTCCAACGGTGTCCCACGATGTCCCACGTTGTCCCACGTTGTCCCACGTTGTCCCACGTTGTCCCACGATGTCCCACGTTGTCCCACGTTGTCCCACGTTGTCCCACGTTGTCCCACGTTGTCCCACGATGTCCCACGTTGTCCCACGTTGTCCCACGTTGTCCCACGTTGTCCCACGTTGTCCCACGTTGTCCCACGTTGTCCCACGTTGTCCCACGTTGTCCCACGTTGTCCCACGTTGTCCCACGGTGTCCAACGGTGTCCCACGTTGTCCAACGGTGTCCCACGTTGTCCCACGTTGTCCCACGTTGTCCCACGTTGTCCCACGATGTCCCAAGTTGTCCCACGTTGTCCCACGTTGTCCCACGTTGTCCCACGTTGTCCCACGGTGTCCAACGATGTCCCACGTTGTCCCACGTTGTCCCACGTTGTCCCACGTTGTCCCACGATGTCCCACGTTGTCCCACGTTGTCCCACGTTGTCCCACGTTGTCCCACGTTGTCCCACGTTGTCCAACGATGTCCAACGGTGTCCCACGTTGTCCCACGTTGTTCCATGGTTTCCCACGTTGTCCCACGTTGTCCCACGTTGTCCCACGGTGTCCAACGATGTCCAACGGTGTCCAACGGTGTCCAACGGTGTCCAACGGTGTCCCACGTTGTCCCACGTTGTCCCACGTTGTCCCACGGTGTCCAACGATGTCCAACGGTGTCCCACGTTGTCCCACGTTGTCCCACGTTGTCCCACGTTGTCCCACGATGTCCCACGTTGTCCCACGTTGTCCCACGTTGTCCCACGTTGTCCCACGTTGTCCCACGTTGTCCCACGTTGTCTCACGTTGTCCCACGTTGTCCCACGGTGTCCAACGATGTCCAACGGTGTCCAACGGTGTCCCACGGTGTCCAACGGTGTCCCACGTTGTCCCACGTTGTCCCACGTTGTCCCACGTTGTCCCACGTTGTCCCACGTTGTCCCACGTTGTCCAACGATGTCCAACGGTGTCCCACGTTGTCCCACGTTGTTCCATGGTTTCCCACGTTGTCCCACGTTGTCCCACGTTGTCCCACGGTGTCCAACGATGTCCAACGGTGTCCAACGATGTCCGATGTTGTCCCACGTTGTCCCACGTTGTCCCACGTTGTCCCACGATGTCCCACGTTGTCCCACGTTGTCCCACGTTGTCCCACGTTGTCCCACGTTGTCCCACGTTGTCCCACGTTGTCCCACGTTGTCCCACGTTGTCCCACGTTGTCCCACGTTGTCCCACGTTGTCCCACGTTGTTCCATGGTTTCCCACGTTGTCCCACGTTGTCCCACGTTGTCCCACGTTGTCCCACTGTGTCCAACGATGTCCAACGATGTCCAACGTTGTCCCACGTTGTCCCACGTTGTTCCATGGTTTCCCACGTTGTCCCACGTTGTCCCACGTTGTCCCACGGTGTCCCACGATGTCCAACGATGTCCAACGATGTCCAACGGTGTCCAACGGTGTCCAACGGTGTCCCACGGTGTCCAACGGTGTCCCACGTTGTCCCACGTTGTCCCACGTTGTCCAACGATGTCCCACGTTGTCCAACGGTGTCCAACGGTGTCCAACGATGTCCAACGATGTCCAACGGTGTCCCACGATGTCCAACGATGTCCAACGATGTCCAACGGTGTCCCACGTTGTCCCACGTTGTCCCACGTTGTCCCACGTTGTCCCACGTTGTCCCACGGTGTCCAACGATGTCCAACGGTGTCCCACGTTGTCCAACGGTGTCCCACGTTGTCCCACGTTGTCCCACGTTGTCCCACGTTGTCCCACGTTGTCCCACGTTGTCCCACGTTGTCCCACGTTGTCCCACGTTGTCCCACGTTGTCCCACGTTGTCCCACGTTGTCCCACGGTGTCCAACGATGTCCAACGGAGTCCAACGGTGTCCCACGGTGTCCAACGGTGTCCCACGTTGTCCCACGTTGTCCCACGTTGTCCCACGTGGTCCCACGTTGTCCCACGTTGTCCAACGATGTCCAACGGTGTCCCACGTTGTCCCACGTTGTTCCATGGTTTCCCACGTTGTCCCACGTTGTCCCACGTTGTCCCACGTTGTCCCACGTTGTCCCACGGTGTCCCACGGTGTCCAACGATGTCCAACGGTGTCCCACGTTGTCCCACGTTGTCCCACGTTGTCCCACGTTGTCCCACGTTGTCCCACGATGTCCCACGTTGTCCCACGTTGTCCCACGTTGTCCCAAGTTGTCCCACGTTGTCCCACGTTGTCCCACGTTGTCCCACGTGGTCCCACGTTGTCCCACGTTGTCCCACGGTGTCCAACGATGTCCAACGGTGTCCCACGTTGTCCAACGGTGTCCCACGTTGTCCCACGTTGTCCCACGTTGTCCCACGTTGTCCCACGTTGTCCCACGTTGTCCCACGTTGTCCCACGTTGTCCCACGTTGTCCCACGTGGTCCCACGTTGTCCCACGTTGTCCCACGGTGTCCAACGATGTCCAACGGTGTCCCACGTTGTCCAACGGTGTCCCCCGATGTCCCACGTTGTCCCACGTTGTCCCACGTTGTCCCACGTTGTCCCACGTTGTCCCACGTTGTCCCACGTTGTCCCACGTTGTCCCACGATGTCCCACGTTGTCCCACGTTGTCCCACGTTGTCCCAAGTTGTCCCACGTTGTCCCACGTTGTCCCACGTTGTTCCATGGTTTCCCACGTTGTCCCACGTTGTCCCACGTTGTCCCACGGTGTCCAACGATGTCCAACGGTGTCCAACGGTGTCCAACGGTGTCCAACGGTGTCCCACGTTGTCCCACGTTGTCCCACGTTGTCCCACGTTGTCCCACGTTGTCCCACGATGTCCCACGTTGTCCCACGTTGTCCCACGTTGTCCCACGTTGTCCCACGTTGTCCCACGATGTCCCACGTTGTCCCACGTTGTCCCACGTTGTCCCACGTTGTCCCACGTTGTCCCACGTTGTCCCACGTTGTCCCACGTTGTCCCACGTTGTCCCACGTTGTCCCACGTTGTCCCACGTTGTCCCACGGTGTCCAACGATGTCCAACGGTGTCCAGCGATGTCCAACGGTGTCCCACGTTGTCCCACGTTTTCCCACGTTGTCCCACGTTGTCCCACGTTGTCCCTCGTTGTCCCACGTTGTCCCACGTTGTCCCACGTTGTCCCACGTTGTCCCACGTTGTCCCACGTTGTCCAACGATGTCCAACGGTGTCCCACGTTGTCCCACGTTGTTCCATGGTTTCCCACGTTGTCCCACGTTGTCCCACGTTGTCCCACGTTGTCCCACGTTGTCCCACGGTGTCCCACGGTGTCCAACTATGTCCAACGGTGTCCCACGTTGTCCCACGTTGTCCCACGATGTCCCACGTTGTCCCACGTTGTCCCACGTTGTCCCACGTTGTCCCACGTTGTCCCACGTTGTCCCACGTGGTCCCACGTTGTCCCACGTTGTCCCACGGTGTCCAACGATGTCCAACGGTGTCCCACGTTGTCCAACGGTGTCCCACGTTGTCCCACGTTGTCCCACGTTGTCCCACGTTGTCCCACGATGTCCCACGTTGTCCCACGTTGTCCCACGTTGTCCCACGTTGTCCCACGTTGTCCCACGGTGTCCAACGATGTCCCACGTTGTCCCACGTTGTCCCACGTTGTCCCACGTTGTCCCACGATGTCCCACGTTGTCCCACGTTGTCCCACGTTGTCCCACGTTGTCCCACGTTGTCCCACGTTGTCCAACGATGTCCAACGGTGTCCCACGTTGTCCCACGTTGTTCCATGGTTTCCCACGTTGTCCCACGTTGTCCCACGTTGTCCCACGGTGTCCAACGATGTCCAACGGTGTCCAACGGTGTCCAACGGTGTCCAACGGTGTCCAACGGTGTCCCACGTTGTCCCACGTTGTCCCACGTTGTCCCACGGTGTCCAACGGTGTCCAACGATGTCCCACGTTGTCCCACGTTGTCCCACGTTGTCCCACGTTGTCCCACGTTGTCCCACGTTGTCCCACGTTGTCCCACGTTGTCCCACGTTGTCCCACGTTGTCCCACGGTGTCCAACGATGTCCAACGGTGTCCAGCGATGTCCAACGGTGTCCCACGTTGTCCCACGTTTTCCCACGTTGTCCCACGTTGTCCCACGTTGTCCCTCGTTGTCCCACGTTGTCCCACGTTGTCCCACGTTGTCCCACGTTGTCCCACGTTGTCCCACGGTGTCCAACGATGTCCAACGGTGTCCAGCGATGTCCAACGGTGTCCCACGTTGTCCCACGTTTTCCCACGTTGTCCCACGTTGTCCCACGGTGTCCAACGATGTCCAACGGTGTCCCACGTTGTCCCACGGTGTCCAACGATGTCCAACGGTGTCCCACGTTGTCCCACGTTGTCCCACGTTGTCCCACGTTGTCCCACGTTGTCCCACGATGTCCCACGTTGTCCCACGTTGTCCCACGTTGTCCCACGTTGTCCCACGTTGTCCCACGTTGTCCCACGTTGTCCCACGATGTCCCACGTTGTCCCACGTTGTCCCACGTTGTCCCACGTTGTCCCACGTTGTCCCACGATGTCCCACGTTGTCCCACGTTTTCCCACGTTGTCCCACGTTGTCCCACGTTGTCCCACGTTGTCCCACGTTGTCCCACGTTGTCCCACGTTGTCCCACGTTGTCCCACGTTGTCCCACGTTGTCCCACGTTGTCCCACGGTGTCCAACGATGTCCAACGGTGTCCAGCGATGTCCAACGGTGTCCCACGTTGTCCCACGTTTTCCCACGTTGTCCCACGTTGTCCCACGTTGTCCCTCGTTGTCCCACGTTGTCCCACGTTGTCCCACGTTGTCCCACGTTGTCCCACGTTGTCCCACGTTGTCCAACGATGTCCAACGGTGTCCCACGTTGTCCCACGTTGTTCCATGGTTTCCCACGTTGTCCCACGTTGTCCCACGTTGTCCCACGTTGTCCCACGTTGTCCCACGGTGTCCCACGGTGTCCAACTATGTCCAACGGTGTCCCACGTTGTCCCACGTTGTCCCACGATGTCCCACGTTGTCCCACGTTGTCCCACGTTGTCCCACGTTGTCCCTCGTTGTCCCACGTTGTCCCACGTTGTCCCACGTTGTCCCACGTTGTCCCACGTTGTCCCACGTTGTCCAACGATGTCCAACGGTGTCCCACGTTGTCCCACGTTGTTCCATGGTTTCCCACGTTGTCCCACGTTGTCCCACGTTGTCCCACGTTGTCCCACGTTGTCCCACGGTGTCCCACGGTGTCCAACTATGTCCAACGGTGTCCCACGTTGTCCCACGATGTCCCACGTTGTCCCACGTTGTCCCACGTTGTCCCACGTTGTCCCACGTTGTCCCACGTTGTCCAACGATGTCCAACGGTGTCCCACGTTGTCCCACGTTGTTCCATGGTTTCCCACGTTGTCCCACGTTGTCCCACGTTGTCCCACGTTGTCTCACGTTGTCCCACGTTGTCCCACGGTGTCCAACGATGTCCAACGGTGTCCAACGGTGTCCCACGGTGTCCAACGGTGTCCCACGTTGTCCCTCGTTGTCCCACGTTGTCCCACGTTGTCCCACGTTGTCCCACGTTGTCCCACGTTGTCCAACGATGTCCAACGGTGTCCCACGTTGTCCCACGTTGTTCCATGGTTTCCCACGTTGTCCCACGTTGTCCCACGTTGTCCCACGGTGTCCAACGATGTCCAACGGTGTCCAACAGTGTCCAACGGTGTCCAACGGTGTCCCACGTTGTCCCACGTTGTCCCACGTTGTCCCACGGTGTCCAACGATGTCCAACGGTGTCCCACGTTGTCCCACGTTGTCCCACGTTGTCCCACGTTGTCCCACGTTGTCCCACGTTGTCCCACGTTGTCCCACGTTGTCCCACGTTGTCCCACGTTGTCCCACGTTGTCCCACGTTGTCCCACGTTGTCCCACGTTGTCCCACGTTGTCCCACGTTGTCCCACGTTTTCCCACGTTGTCCCACGTTGTCCCACGTTGTCCCACGTTGTCCCACGTTTTCCCACGTTGTCCCACGTTGTCCCACGGTGTCCAACGATGTCCAACGGTGTCCCATGTTGTCCAACGGTGTCCCACGTTGTCCCACGTTGTCCCACGTTGTCCCACGTTGTCAAACGATGTCCCACGTTGTCCCACGTTGTCCCACGTTGTCCCACGTTGTCCCACGTTGTCCCACGTTGTCCCACGTTGTCCCACGTTGTCCCACGTAGTCCCACGTTGTCCCACGTTGTCCCACGGTGTCCAACGATGTCCAACGGTGTCCAACGGTGTCCCACGGTGTCCAACGGTGTCCCACGTTGTCCCACGTTGTCCCACGTTGTCCCACGTTGTCCCACGTTGTCCCACGTTGTCCCACGTCGTCCCACGTTTTCCCACGTTGTCCCACGTTGTCCCACGTTGTCCCACGTTGTCCCACGTTGTCCCACGTTGTCCCACGTTGTCCCACGTTGTCCCACGGTGTCCAACGGTGTCCAACGATGTCCCACGTTGTCCCACGTTGTCCCACGTTGTCCCACGTTGTCCCACGATGTCCCACGTTGTCCCACGTTGTCCCACGTTGTCCCACGTTGTCCCACGTTGTCCCACGTTGTCCCACGTTGTCCCACGTTGTCCCACGTTGTCCCACGTTGTCCCACGTTGTCCCACTGTGTCCAACGATGTCCAACGATGTCCAACGTTGTCCCACGTTGTCCCACGTTGTTCCATGGTTTCCCACGTTGTCCCACGTTGTCCCACGTTGTCCCACGGTGTCCAACGATGTCCAACGGTGTCCAACGGTGTCCAACGGTGTCCAACGGTGTCCCACGTTGTCCCACGTTGTCCCACGTTGTCCCACGATGTCCCACGTTGTCCCACGTTGTTCCATGGTTTCCCACGTTGTCCCACATTGTCCCACGTTGTCCCACGGTGTCCAACGATGTCCAACGGTGTCCAACGGTGTCCAACGGTGTCCAACGGTGTCCCACGTTGTCCCACGTTGTCCCACGTTGTCCCACGGTGTCCAACGATGTCCAACGGTGTCCAACGGTGTCCAACGGTGTCCAACGGTGTCCCACGTTGTCCCACGTTGTCCCACGTTGTCCCACGTTGTCCCACGTTGTCCCACGTTGTCCCACGTTGTCCCACGTTGTCCCACGTTGTCCAACGGTGACCCACGTTGTCCCACGTTGTTCCATGGTTTCCCACGTTGTCCCACGTTGTCCCACGTTGTCCCACGTTGTCCCACGTTGTCGCACGATGTCCCACGTTGTCCCACGTTGTCCCACGTTGTCCCACGTTGTCCCACGTGGTCCCACGTTGTCCCACGTTGTCCCACGGTGTCCAACGATGTCCAACGGTGTCCAGCGATGTCCAACGGTGTCCAGCGATGTCCAACGGTGTCCCACGTTGTCCCACGTTTTCCCACGTTGTCCCACGTTGTCCCACGGTGTCCAACGATGTCCAACGATGTCCAACGGTGTCCCACGTTGTCCCACGTTGTTCCATGGTTTCCCACGTTGTCCCACGTTGTCCCACGTTGTCCCACGATGTCCCACGTTGTCCCACGTTGTTCCATGGTTTCCCACGTTGTCCCACGTTGTCCCACGTTGTCCCACGGTGTCCAACGATGTCCAACGGTGTCCAACGGTGTCCAACGGTGTCCAACGGTGTCCCACGTTGTCCCACGTTGTCCCACGTTGTCCCACGTTGTCCCACGTTGTCCCACGTTGTCCCACGTTGTCCCACGTTGTCCCACGTTGTCCCACGTTGTCCCACGTTGTCCCACGTTGTCCCACGTTGTCCCACGTTGTCCCACGTGTGTCCCACGTTGTCCCACGGTGTCCAACGTTGTCCAACGGTGTCCAGCGATGTCCAACGGTGTCCCATGTTGTCCCACGTTTTCCCACGTTGTCCCACGTTGTCCCACGTTGTCCCACGTTGTCCCACGTTGTCCCACGTTGTTCCACGTTGTCCCACGTTGTCCCACGTTGTCCCACGGTGTCCAACGATGTCCAACGGTGTCCAGCGATGTCCAACGGTGTCCCACGTTGTCCCACGTTTTCCCACGTTGTCCCACGTTGTCCCACGGTGTCCAACGATGTCCAACGATGTCCAACGGTGTCCCACGTTGTCCCACGTTGTTCCATGGTTTCCCACGTTGTCCCACGTTGTCCCACGTTGTCCCACGGTGTCCAACGATGTCCAACGGTGTCCAACGGTGTCCAACGGTGTCCAACGGTGTCCCACGTTGTCCCACGTTGTCCCACGTTGTCCCACGTTGTCCCACGTTGTCCCACGATGTCCCACGTTGTCCCACGTTGTCCCACGTTGTCCCACGTTGTCCCACGTTGTCCCACGTTGTCCCACGTTGTCCCACGTTGTCCCACGGTGTCCCACGTTGTCCCACGTTGTCCGACGCTGTCCCACGTTGTCCCACGTTGTCCCACGTTGTCCCACGGTGTCCAACGATGTCCAACGATGTCCAACGGTGTCCCACGTTGTCCCACGTTGTTCCATGGTTTCCCACGTTGTCCCACGTTGTCCCACGTTGTCCCACGGTGTCCAACGATGTCCAACGGTGTCCAACGGTGTCCAACGGTGTCCAACGGTGTCCCACGTTGTCCCACTTTGTCCCACGTTGTCCCACGTTGTCCCACGTTGTCCCACGATGTCCCACGTTGTCCCACGATGTCCCACGTTGTCCCACGATGTCCCACGTTGTCCCACGTTGTCCCACGTTGTCCCACGTTGTCCCACGTTGTCCCACGTTGTCCCACGTTGTCCCACGTTGTCCCACGTTGTCCCACGGTGTCCAACGATGTCCAAAGGTGTCCAACGGTGTCCCACGGTGTCCAACGGTGTCCGACGTTGTCCCACGTTGTCCCACGTTGTCCCACGTTGTCCCACGTTGTCCCACGTTGTCCCACGATGTCCCACGTTGTCCCACGTTGTCCCACGTTGTCCCACGTTGTCCCACGTTGTCCCACGTTGTCCCACGGTGTCCAACGATGTCCAACGGTGTCCAACGGTGTCCAACGGTGTCCAACGATGTCCAACGATGTCCAACGATGTCCAACGGTGTCCAACGATGTCCAACGATGTCCAACGGTGTCCCACGATGTCCAACGATGTCCAACGATGTCCAACGGTGTCCAACGATGTCCAACGGTATCCAACGATGTCCAACGATGTCCAACGGTGTCCCACGATGTCCAACGATGTCCAACGATGTCCAACGGTGTCCAACGGTGTCCAACGGTGTCCCACGGTGTCCAACGGTGTCCCACGTTGTCCCACGTTGTCCCACGTTGTCCCACGTTGTCCAACGATGTCCCACGTTGTCCAACGGTGTCCAACGGTGTCCAACGATGTCCAACGATGTCCAACGGTGTCCCACGATGTCCAACGATGTCCAACGATGTCCAACGGTGTCCCACGTTGTCCCACGTTGTCCCACGTTGTCCCACGTTGTCCCACGTTGTCCCACGGTGTCCAACGATGTCCAACGGTGTCCCACGTTGTCCAACGGTGTCCCACGTTGTCCCACGTTGTCCCACGTTGTCCCACGTTGTCCCACGTTGTCCCACGTTGTCCCACGTTGTCCCACGTTGTCCCACGTTGTCCCACGTTGACCCACGTTGTCCCACGTTGTCCCACGGTGTCCAACGATGTCCAACGGTGTCCAACGGTGTCCCACGGTGTCCAACGGTTTCCCACGTTGTCCCACGTTGTCCCACGTTGTCCCACGGTGTCCAACGATGTCCAACGGTGTCCAACGGTGTCCAACGGTGTCCAACGGTGTCCCACGTTGTCCCACGTTGTCCCACGTTGTCCCACGTTGTCCCACGTTGTCCCACGATGTCCCACGTTGTCCCACGTTGTCCCACGTTGTCCCACGTTGTCCCACGTTGTCCCACGATGTCCCACGTTGTCCCACGTTGTCCCACGTTGTCCCACGTTGTCCCACGTTGTCCCACGTTGTCCCACGTTGTCCCACGTTGTCCCACGTTGTCCCACGTTGTCCCACGTTGTCCCACGTTGTCCCACGGTGTCCAACGATGTCCAACGGTGTCCAGCGATGTCCAACGGTGTCCCACGTTGTCCCACGTTTTCCCACGTTGTCCCACGTTGTCCCACGTTGTCCCTCGTTGTCCCACGTTGTCCCACGTTGTCCCACGTTGTCCCACGTTGTCCCACGTTGTCCCACGTTGTCCAACGATGTCCAACGGTGTCCCACGTTGTCCCACGTTGTTCCATGGTTTCCCACGTTGTCCCACGTTGTCCCACGTTGTCCCACGTTGTCCCACGTTGTCCCACGGTGTCCCACGGTGTCCAACTATGTCCAACGGTGTCCCACGTTGTCCCACGTTGTCCCACGATGTCCCACGTTGTCCCACGTTGTCCCACGTTGTCCCACGTTGTCCCACGTTGTCCCACGTTGTCCCACGTGGTCCCACGTTGTCCCACGTTGTCCCACGGTGTCCAACGATGTCCAACGGTGTCCCACGTTGTCCAACGGTGTCCCACGTTGTCCCACGTTGTCCCACGTTGTCCCACGTTGTCCCACGATGTCCCACGTTGTCCCACGTTGTCCCACGTTGTCCCACGTTGTCCCACGTTGTCCCACGGTGTCCAACGATGTCCCACGTTGTCCCACGTTGTCCCACGTTGTCCCACGTTGTCCCACGATGTCCCACGTTGTCCCACGTTGTCCCACGTTGTCCCACGTTGTCCCACGTTGTCCCACGTTGTCCAACGATGTCCAACGGTGTCCCACGTTGTCCCACGTTGTTCCATGGTTTCCCACGTTGTCCCACGTTGTCCCACGTTGTCCCACGGTGTCCAACGATGTCCAACGGTGTCCAACGGTGTCCAACGGTGTCCAACGGTGTCCAACGGTGTCCCACGTTGTCCCACGTTGTCCCACGTTGTCCCACGGTGTCCAACGGTGTCCAACGATGTCCCACGTTGTCCCACGTTGTCCCACGTTGTCCCACGTTGTCCCACGATGTCCCACGTTGTCCCACGTTGTCCCACGTTGTCCCACGTTGTCCCACGTTGTCCCACGTTGTCCCACGTTGTCCCACGTTGTCCCACGTTGTCCCACGTTGTCCCACGTTGTCCCACGTTGTCCCACGGTGTCCAACGATGTCCAACGGTGTCCAGCGATGTCCAACGGTGTCCCACGTTGTCCCACGTTTTCCCACGTTGTCCCACGTTGTCCCACGTTGTCCCTCGTTGTCCCACGTTGTCCCACGTTGTCCCACGTTGTCCCACGTTGTCCCACGTTGTCCCACGGTGTCCAACGATGTCCAACGGTGTCCAGCGATGTCCAACGGTGTCCCACGTTGTCCCACGTTTTCCCACGTTGTCCCACGTTGTCCCACGGTGTCCAACGATGTCCAACGATGTCCAACGGTGTCCCACGTTGTCCCACGGTGTCCAACGATGTCCAACGGTGTCCCACGTTGTCCCACGTTGTCCCACGTTGTCCCACGTTGTCCCACGTTGTCCCACGATGTCCCACGTTGTCCCACGTTGTCCCACGTTGTCCCACGTTGTCCCACGTTGTCCCACGTTGTCCCACGTTGTCCCACGATGTCCCACGTTGTCCCACGTTGTCCCACGTTGTCCCACGTTGTCCCACGTTGTCCCACGATGTCCCACGTTGTCCCACGTTTTCCCACGTTGTCCCACGTTGTCCCACGTTGTCCCACGTTGTCCAACGATGTCCAACGGTGTCCCACGTTGTCCCACGTTGTTCCATGGTTTCCCACGTTGTCCCACGTTGTCCCACGTTGTCCCACGTTGTCCCACGTTGTCCCACGGTGTCCCACGGTGTCCAACTATGTCCAACGGTGTCCCACGTTGTCCCACGTTGTCCCACGTTGTCCCACGTTGTTCCATGGTTTCCCACGTTGTCCCACGTTGTCCCACGTTGTCCCACGTTGTCCCACTGTGTCCAACGATGTCCAACGATGTCCAACGTTGTCCCACGTTGTCCCACGTTGTTCCATGGTTTCCCACGTTGTCCCACGTTGTCCCACGTTGTCCCACGGTGTCCAACGATGTCCAACGGTGTCCAACGGTGTCCAACGGTGTCCAACGGTGTCCCACGTTGTCCCACGTTGTCCCACGTTGTCCCACGATGTCCCACGTTGTCCCACGTTGTTCCATGGTTTCCCACGTTGTCCCACATTGTCCCACGTTGTCCCACGGTGTCCAACGATGTCCAACGGTGTCCAACGGTGTCCAACGGTGTCCAACGGTGTCCCACGTTGTCCCACGTTGTCCCACGTTGTCCCACGGTGTCCAACGATGTCCAACGGTGTCCAACGGTGTCCAACGGTGTCCAACGGTGTCCCACGTTGTCCCACGTTGTCCCACGTTGTCCCACGATGTCCCACGTTGTCCCACGTTGTTCCATGGTTTCCCACGTTGTCCCACGTTGTCCCACGTTGTCCCACGGTGTCCAACGATGTCCAACGGTGTCCAACGGTGTCCAACGGTGTCCAACGGTGTCCCACGTTGTCCCACGTTGTCCCACGTTGTCCCACGTTGTCCCACGTTGTCCCACGTTTTCCCACGTTGTCCCACGTTGTCCCACGTTGTCCCTCGTTGTCCCACGTTGTCCCACGTTGTCCCACGTTGTCCCACGTTGTCCCACGTTGTCCCACGTTGTCCAACGATGTCCAACGGTGTCCCACGTTGTCCCACGTTGTTCCATGGTTTCCCACGTTGTCCCACGTTGTCCCACGTTGTCCCACGTTGTCCCACGTTGTCCCACGGTGTCCCACGGTGTCCAACTATGTCCAACGGTGTCCCACGTTGTCCCACGTTGTCCCACGATGTCCCACGTTGTCCCACGTTGTCCCACGTTGTCCCACGTTGTCCCACGTTGTCCCACGTTGTCCCACGTGGTCCCACGTTGTCCCACGTTGTCCCACGGTGTCCAACGATGTCCAACGGTGTCCCACGTTGTCCAACGGTGTCCCACGTTGTCCCACGTTGTCCCACGATGTCCCACGTTGTCCCACGTTGTCCCACGTTGTCCCACGTTGTCCCACGTTGTCCCACGGTGTCCAACGATGTCCCACGTTGTCCCACGTTGTCCCACGTTGTCCCACGTTGTCCCACGATGTCCCACGTTGTCCCACGTTGTCCCACGTTGTCCCACGTTGTCCCACGTTGTCCCACGTTGTCCAACGATGTCCAACGGTGTCCCACGTTGTCCCACGTTGTTCCATGGTTTCCCACGTTGTCCCACGTTGTCCCACGTTGTCCCACGGTGTCCAACGATGTCCAACGGTGTCCAACGGTGTCCAACGGTGTCCAACGGTGTCCAACGGTGTCCCACGTTGTCCCACGTTGTCCCACGTTGTCCCACGGTGTCCAACGGTGTCCAACGATGTCCCACGTTGTCCCACGTTGTCCCACGTTGTCCCACGTTGTCCCACGATGTCCCACGTTGTCCCACGTTGTCCCACGTTGTCCCACGTTGTCCCACGTTGTCCCACGTTGTCCCACGTTGTCCCACGTTGTCCCACGTTGTCCCACGTTGTCCCACGTTGTCCCACGTTGTCCCACGGTGTCCAACGATGTCCAACGGTGTCCAGCGATGTCCAACGGTGTCCCACGTTGTCCCACGTTTTCCCACGTTGTCCCACGTTGTCCCACGTTGTCCCTCGTTGTCCCACGTTGTCCCACGTTGTCCCACGTTGTCCCACGTTGTCCCACGTTGTCCCACGGTGTCCAACGATGTCCAACGGTGTCCAGCGATGTCCAACGGTGTCCCACGTTGTCCCACGTTTTCCCACGTTGTCCCACGTTGTCCCACGGTGTCCAACGATGTCCAACGATGTCCAACGGTGTCCCACGTTGTCCCACGGTGTCCAACGATGTCCAACGGTGTCCCACGTTGTCCCACGTTGTCCCACGTTGTCCCACGTTGTCCCACGTTGTCCCACGATGTCCCACGTTGTCCCACGTTGTCCCACGTTGTCCCACGTTGTCCCACGTTGTCCCACGTTGTCCCACGTTGTCCCACGATGTCCCACGTTGTCCCACGTTGTCCCACGTTGTCCCACGTTGTCCCACGTTGTCCCACGATGTCCCACGTTGTCCCACGTTTTCCCACGTTGTCCCACGTTGTCCCACGTTGTCCCACGTTGTCCCACGTTGTCCCACGTTGTCCCACGTTGTCCCACGTTGTCCCACGTTGTCCCACGTTGTCCCACGGTGTCCAACGATGTCCAACGGTGTCCAGCGATGTCCAACGGTGTCCCACGTTGTCCCACGTTTTCCCACGTTGTCCCACGTTGTCCCACGTTGTCCCTCGTTGTCCCACGTTGTCCCACGTTGTCCCACGTTGTCCCACGTTGTCCCACGTTGTCCCACGTTGTCCAACGATGTCCAACGGTGTCCCACGTTGTCCCACGTTGTTCCATGGTTTCCCACGTTGTCCCACGTTGTCCCACGTTGTCCCACGTTGTCCCACGTTGTCCCACGGTGTCCCACGGTGTCCAACTATGTCCAACGGTGTCCCACGTTGTCCCACGTTGTCCCACGATGTCCCACGTTGTCCCACGTTGTCCCACGTTGTCCCACGTTGTCCCACGTTGTCCCACGTTGTCCCACGTTGTCCCACGTTGTCCCACGGTGTCCCACGGTGTCCAACGATGTCCAACGGTGTCCCACGTTGTCCAACGGTGTCCCACGTTGTCCCACGTTGTCCCACGTTGTCCCACGTTGTCCCACGATGTCCCACGTTGTCCCACGTTGTCCCACGTTGTCCCACGTTGTCCCACGTTGTCCCACGGTGTCCAACGATGTCCCACGTTGTCCCACGTTGTCCCACGTTGTCCCACGTTGTCCCACGTAGTCCCACGTTGTCCCACGTTGTCCCACGGTGTCCAACGATGTCCAACGGTGTCCAACGGTGTCCCACGGTGTCCAACGGTGTCCCACGTTGTCCCACGTTGTCCCACGTTGTCCCACGTTGTCCCACGTTGTCCCACGTTGTCCCACGTCGTCCCACGTTGTCCCACGTTGTCCCACGTTGTCCCACGTTGTCCCACGTTGTCCCACGTTGTCCCACGTTGTCCAACGATGTCCAACGGTGTCCCACGTTGTCCCACGTTGTTCCATGGTTTCCCACGTTGTCCCACGTTGTCCCACGTTGTCCCACGTTGTCCCACGTTGTCCCACGGTGTCCCACGGTGTCCAACTATGTCCAACGGTGTCCCACGTTGTCCCACGTTGTCCCACGATGTCCCACGTTGTCCCACGTTGTCCCACGTTGTCCCACGTTGTCCCACGTTTTCCCACGTTGTCCCACGTTGTCCCACGTTGTCCCACGTTGTCCCACGTTTTCCCACGTTGTCCCACGTTGTCCCACGGTGTCCAACGATGTCCAACGGTGTCCCATGTTGTCCAACGGTGTCCCACGTTGTCCCACGTTGTCCCACGTTGTCCCACGTTGTCCAACGATGTCCCACGTTGTCCCACGTTGTCCCACGTTGTCCCACGTTGTCCCACGTTGTCCCACGTTGTCCCACGTTGTCCCACGTTGTCCCACGTAGTCCCACGTTGTCCCACGTTGTCCCACGGTGTCCAACGATGTCCAACGGTGTCCAACGGTGTCCCACGGTGTCCAACGGTGTCCCACGTTGTCCCACGTTGTCCCACGTTGTCCCACGTTGTCCCACGTTGTCCCACGTTGTCCCACGTCGTCCCACGTTGTCCCACGTTGTCCCACGTTGTCCCACGTTGTCCCACGTTGTCCCACGTTGTCCCACGTTGTCCCACGTTGTCCCACGTTGTCCCACGGTGTCCAACGGTGTCCAACGATGTCCCACGTTGTCCCACGTTGTCCCACGTTGTCCCACGTTGTCCCACGATGTCCCACGTTGTCCCACGTTGTCCCACGTTGTCCCACGTTGTCCCACGTTGTCCCACGTTGTCCCACGTTGTCCCACGTTGTCCCACGTTGTCCCACGTTGTCCCACGTTGTTCCATGGTTTCCCACGTTGTCCCACGTTGTCCCACGTTGTCCCACGTTGTCCCACTGTGTCCAACGATGTCCAACGATGTCCAACGTTGTCCCACGTTGTCCCACGTTGTTCCATGGTTTCCCACGTTGTCCCACGTTGTCCCACGTTGTCCCACGGTGTCCAACGATGTCCAACGGTGTCCAACGGTGTCCAACGGTGTCCAACGGTGTCCCACGTTGTCCCACGTTGTCCCACGTTGTCCCACGATGTCCCACGTTGTCCCACGTTGTTCCATGGTTTCCCACGTTGTCCCACATTGTCCCACGTTGTCCCACGGTGTCCAACGATGTCCAACGGTGTCCAACGGTGTCCAACGGTGTCCAACGGTG